>NW_023397491.1:195766-362420 GCF_004126475.2 Phyllostomus discolor | reverse complement strand
TTGTTTTCACAGAGAATTACTAATGTTGAAGCAGTTCATTACTGGTCATTCTTAGAGAAATTCAGTTTTTACCCAAAATTCATACTTGTTCTTACAAGTTAGTTCACAAGAAAAGTAGAGCAAATGCAGCATTTCTCTGAATCCCTGTTACACAACTGTGAAAACAAACGCATTACTGTAAAAACAAGATATTTCAACTTGTACTGAAAGAGATACATGTGGTAGTGTTATGAACTTCTACACAATGTTGAGGTAACCATGTGTACTCCAAATATCTAACATTTCACAGGGAATTACTAGTGTTGAAGCAGTTCATTACTGTTCATTCTTAGAGAAATTCAGTTTTTACCCAAAAGTCATACTTGTTCTTACAAGTTAGTTCACATGAAAACTAGAGCAAATCCAGCATTTCTGTATATCCCTGTTACACAACTGTGAAAACTGAACGCATTACTGTAAAAACAACATATTTCCACTTGTACTGAAAGAGATAGATGTAATAATGTTATGAACTACTACAAAATGTTGAAGGAACAATGTGTTCTCCAAATATGTAACATTTCACAGAGAATTACTAATGTTGAAGCAGTTCATTACTGGTCATTCTTAGAGAAATTCAGTTTTTACCCAAAATTCATACTTGTTCTTACAAGTTAGTTCACAAGAAAAGTAGAGCAAATCTAGCATTTCTCTGAATCCCTGTTACACAACTGTGAAAACAAACGCATTAGTGTAAAAACAAGATATTTCAACTTGTACTGAAAGAGATACATGTAGTAATGTTATAAACTACTACAAAATGTTGAAATAACACTGTGTTCTCCAAATATGTAACATTTCACAGAGAATTACTAATGTTGAAGCAGTTCATTACTGGTCATTCTTAGAGAAATTCAGTTTTTACCCAAAATTCATACTTGTTCTTACAAGTTAGTTCACATGAAAACTAGAGCAAATCCAGCATTTCTGTATATCCCTGTTACACAACTGTGAAAACTGAACGCATTACTGTAAAAACAACATATTTCTACTTGTACTGAAAGAGATACATGTAGTAATGTTATGAACTACTACAAAATGTTGAAGTAACCATGTGTTCTCCAAATATGTAACATTTCACAGAGAATTACTAGTGTTGAAGCAGTTCATTACTGTTCATTCTTAGAGAAATTCAGTTTTTACCCAAAATTCATACTTGTTCTTACAAGTTAGTTCACATGAAAACTAGAGCAAATCCAGCATTTCTGTATATCCCTGTTACACAACTGTGAAAACTGAACGCATTACTGTAAAAACAACATATTTCAACTTGTACTGAAAGAGATACATGTAGTAATGTTATGAACTACTACAAAATGTTGAAGGAACAGTGTGTTCTCCAAATATGTAACATTTCACAGAGAATTACTAATGTTGAAGCAGTTCATTACTGGTCATTCTTAGAGAAATTCAGTTTTTACCCAAAATTCATACTTGTTCTTACAAGTTAGTTCACAAGAAAAGTAGAGCAAATGCAGCATTTCTCTGAATCCCTGTTACACAACTGTGAAAACAAACGCATTACTGTAAAAACAAGATATTTCAACTTGTACTGAAAGAGATACATGTGGTAGTGTTATGAACTACTACAAAATGTTGAGGTAACCATGTGTACTCCAAATATGTAACATTTCACAGAGAATTACTAATGTTGAAGCAGTTCATTACTGGTCATTCTTAGAGAAATTCAGTTTTTACCCAAAATTCATACTTGTTCTTACAAGTTAGTTCACATGAAAACTAGAGCAAATCCAGCATTTCTGTATATCCCTGTTACACAACTGTGAAAACTGAACGCATTACTGTAAAAACAACATATTTCCACTTGTACTGAAAGAGATAGATGTAATAATGTTATGAACTACTACAAAATGTTGAAGGAACAGTGTGTTCTCCAAATATGTAACATTTCACAGAGAATTACTAATGTTGAAGCAGTTCATTACTGGTCATTCTTAGAGAAATTCAGTTTTTACCCAAAATTCATACTTGTTCTTACAAGTTAGTTCACAAGAAAAGTAGAGCAAATCTAGCATTTCTCTGAATCCCTGTTACACAACTGTGAAAACAAACGCATTAGTGTAAAAACAAGATATTTCAACTTGTACTGAAAGAGATACATGTAGTAATGTTATAAACTACTACAAAATGTTGAAATAACACTGTGTTCTCCAAATATGTAACATTTCACAGAGAATTACTAATGTTGAAGCAGTTCATTACTGGTCATTCTTAGAGAAATTCAGTTTTTACCCAAAATTCATACTTGTTCTTACAAGTTAGTTCACAAGAAAAGTAGAGCAAATGCAGCATTTCTCTGAATCCCTGTTACACAACTGTGAAAACAAACGCATTACTGTAAAAACAAGATATTTCAACTTGTACTGAAAGAGATACATGTGGTAATGTTATGAACTACTACAAAATGTTGAGGTAACCATGTGTACTCCAAATATCTAACATTTCACAGGGAATTACTAGTGTTGAAGCAGTTCATTACTGTTCATTCTTAGAGAAATTCAGTTTTTACCCAAAAGTCATACTTGTTCTTACAAGTTAGTTCACATGAAAACTAGAGCAAATCCAGCATTTCTGTATATCCCTGTTACACAACTGTGAAAACTGAACGCATTACTGTAAAAACAACATATTTCCACTTGTACTGAAAGAGATAGATGTAATAATGTTATGAACTACTACAAAATGTTGAAGGAACAATGTGTTCTCCAAATATGTAACATTTCACAGAGAATTACTAATGTTGAAGCAGTTCATTACTGGTCATTCTTAGAGAAATTCAGTTTTTACCCAAAATTCATACTTGTTCTTACAAGTTAGTTCACAAGAAAAGTAGAGCAAATGCAGCATTTCTCTGAATCCCTGTTACACAACTGTGAAAACAAACGCATTACTGTAAAAACAAGATATTTCAACTTGTACTGAAAGAGATACATGTAGTAATGTTATGAACTACTACAAAATGTTGAAGTAACACTGTGTTCTCCAAATATGTAACATTTCACAGAGAATTACTAATGTTGAAGCAGTTCATTACTGTTCATTCTTAGAGAAATTCAGTTTTTACCCAAAATTCATACTTGTTCTTACAAGTTAGTTCACATGAAAACTAGAGCAAATCTAGCATTTCTGTATATCCCTGTTACACAACTGTGAAAACTGAACGCATTACTGTAAAAACAACATATTTCCACTTGTACTGAAAGAGATACATGTAGTAATGTTATGAACTACTACAAAATGTTGAAGGAACAGTGTGTTCTCCAAATATGTAACATTTCACAGAGAATTACTAGTGTTGAAGCAGTTCATTACTGGTCATTCTTAGAGAAATTCAGTTTTTACCCAAAATTCATACTTGTTCTTACAAGTTAGTTCACATGAAAAGTAGAGCAAATCTAGCATTTCTCTGAATCCCTGTTAGAGAACCGTGAAAACTGAACGCATTAGTGTAAAAAACAATATATTTCAACTTGTACTGAAAGAGATACATGTAGTAATGTTATGAACTACTACAAAATGTTGAAATAACACTGTGTTCTCCAAATATGTAACATTTCACAGAGAATTACTAATGTTGAAGCAGTTCATTACTGGTCATTCTTAGAGAAATTCACTTTTTACCCAAAATTCATACTTGTTCTTACAAGTTAGTTCACAAGAAAAGTAGAGCAAATCTAGCATTTCTCTGAATCCCTGTTACACAACTGTGAAAACTGAACGCATTACTGTAAAAACAAGATATTTCAACTTGTACTGAAAGAGATACATGTAGTAATGTTATGAACTACTACAAAATGTTGAAGGAACAGTGTGTTCTCCAAATATGTAACATTTCACAGAGAATTACTAGTGTTGAAGCAGTTCATTACTGGTCATTCTTAGAGAAATTCAGTTTTTACCCAAAATTCATACTTGTTCTTACAAGTTAGTTCACATGAAACCTGGACCAAATGCCTCATTTCTCTGAATCTCTCTTACACAACTGTGAAAACTGAACGCATTACTGTAAAAACAAGATATTTCAACTTGTACTGAAAGAGATACATGTAGTAATGTTATGAACTACTACAAAATGTTGAAGTAACACTGTGTTCTCCAAATATGTAACATTTCACAGAGAATTACTAATGTTGAAGCAGTTCATTACTGGTCATTCTTAGAGAAATTCAGTTTTTACCCAAAATTCATACTTGTTCTTACAAGTTAGTTCACATGAAAACTAGAGCAAATGCAGCATTTCTCTGAATCCCTGTTACACAACTGTGAAAACAAACGCATTACTGTAAAAACAAGATATTTCAGCCTCTACTGAAAGAGATACATGTGGTAATGTTATGAACTTCTACAAAATGTTGAGGTAACCATGTGTACTCCAAATATCTAACATTTCACAGGGAATTACTAGTGTTGAAGCAGTTCATTACTGTTCATTCTTAGAGAAATTCAGTTTTTACCCAAAATTCATACTTGTTCTTACAAGTTAGTTCACATGAAAACTAGAGCAAATCCAGCATTTCTGTATATCCCTGTTACACAACTGTGAAAACTGAACGCATTACTGTAAAAACAACATATTTCCACTTGTACTGAAAGAGATAGATGTAATAATGTTATGAACTACTACAAAATGTTGAAGGAACAGTGTGTTCTCCAAATATGTAACATTTCACAGAGAATTACTAATGTTGAAGCAGTTCATTACTGGTCATTCTTAGAGAAATTCAGTTTTTACCCAAAATTCATACTTGTTCTTACAAGTTAGTTCACAAGAAAAGTAGAGCAAACCCAGCATTTCTCTGAATCCCTGTTACACAACTGTGAAAACAAACGCATTACTGTAAAAACAAGATATTTCAACTTGTACTGAAAGAGATACATGTGGTAATGTTATGAACTACTACAAAATGTTGAGGTAACCATGTGTTCTCCAAATATGTAACATTTCACAGAGAATTACTAATGTTGAAGCAGTTCATTACTGTTCATTCTTAGAGAAATTCAGTTTTTACCCAAAATTCATACTTGTTCTTACAAGTTAGTTCACATGAAAACTAGAGCAAATCCAGCATTTCTGTATATCCCTGTTACACAACTGTGAAAACTGAACGCATTACTGTAAAAACAACATATTTCTACTTGTACTGAAAGAGATACATGTAGTAATGTTATGAACTACTACAAAATGTTGAAGTAACAGTGTGTTCTCCAAATATGTAACATTTCACAGAGAATTACTAATGTTGAAGCAGTTCATTACTGGTCATTCTTAGAGAAATTCAGTTTTTACCCAAAATTCATACTTGTTCTTACAAGTTAGTTCACAAGAAAAGTAGAGCAAATCTAGCATTTCTCTGAATCCCTGTTACACAACTGTGAAAACAAACGCATTACTGTAAAAACAAGATATTTCAACTTGTACTGAAAGAGATACATGTAGTAATGTTATGAACTACTACAAAATGTTGAAGTAACACTGTGTTCTCCAAATATGTAACATTTCACAGAGAATTACTAATGTTGAAGCAGTTCATTACTGGTCATTCTTAGAGAAATTCAGTTTTTACCCAAAATTCATACTTGTTGTTACAAGTTAGCTCACATGAAAACTATGGCAAATGCAGCATTTCTCTTAATCCCTGTTACAGAACCGTGAAAACTGAACGCATTATTGTAAAAAACAATATATTTCAACTTGTACTGAAAGAGATACATGTAGTAATGTTATAAAGTACTACAAAATGTTGAAATAACACTGTGTTCTCCAAATATGTAACATTTCACAGAGAATTACTAATGTTGAAGCAGTTCATTACTGGTCATTCTTAGAGAAATTCAGTTTTTACCCAAAATTCATACTTGTTCTTACAAGTTAGTTCACATGAAAACTAGAGCAAATGCAGCATTTCTCTGAATCCCTGTTACACAACTGTGAAAACAAACGCATTACTGTAAAAACAAGATATTTCAACTTGTACTGAAAGAGATACATGTAGTAATGTTATGAACTTCTACAAAATGTTGAGGTAACCATGTGTACTCCAAATATGTAACATTTCACAGGGAATTACTAGTGTTGAAGCAGTTCATTACTGTTCATTCTTAGAGAAATTCAGTTTTACCCAAAATTCATACTTGTTCTTACAAGTTAGTTCACATGAAAACTAGAGCAAATCCAGCATTTCTGTATATCCCTGTTACACAACTGTGAAACCTGAACGCATTACTGTAAAAACAACATATTTCAACCTGTACTGAAAGAGATACATGTAGTAATGTTATGAACTACTACAAAATGTTGAAGGAACCGTGTGTTCTCCAAATATGTAACATTTCACAGAGAATTACTAGTGTTGAAGCAGTTCATTACTGTTCATTCTTAGAGAAATTCAGTTTTTACCCAAAATTCATACTTGTTCTTACAAGTTAGTTCACATGAAAACTAGAGCAAATCCAGCATTTCTGTATATCCCTGTTACACAACTGTGAAAACTGAACGCATTACTGTAAAAACAACATATTTCCACTTGTACTGAAAGAGATACATGTAGTAATGTTATGAACTACTACAAAATGTTGAAGGAACAGTGTGTTCTCCAAATATGTAACATTTCACAGAGAATTACTAATGTTGAAGCAGTTCATTACTGGTCATTCTTAGAGAAATTCAGTTTTTACCCAAAATTCATACTTGTTCTTACAAGTTAGTTCACAAGAAAAGTAGAGCAAATGCAGCATTTCTCTGAATCCCTGTTACACAACTGTGAAAACAAACGCATTACTGTAAAAACAAGATATTTCAACTTGTACTGAAAGAGATACATGTGGTAGTGTTATGAACTTCTACAAAATGTTGAGGTAACCATGTGTACTCCAAATATGTAACATTTCACAGGGAATTACTAGTGTTGAAGCAGTTCATTACTGTTCATTCTTAGAGAAATTCAGTTTTTACCCAAAATTCATACTTGTTCTTACAAGTTAGTTCACATGAAAACTAGAGCAAATCCAGCATTTCTGTATATCCCTGTTACACAACTGTGAAAACTGAACGCATTACTGTAAAAACAACATATTTCCACTTGTACTGAAAGAGATAGATGTAGTAATGTTATGAACTACTACAAAATGTTGAAGGAACAATGTGTTCTCCAAATATGTAACATTTCACAGAGAATTACTAATGTTGAAGCAGTTCATTACTGGTCATTCTTAGAGAAATTCAGTTTTTACCCAAAATTCATACTTGTTCTTACAAGTTAGTTCACAAGAAAAGTAGAGCAAATGCAGCATTTCTCTGAATCCCTGTTACACAACTGTGAAAACAAACGCATTAGTGTAAAAACAAGATATTTCAACTTGTACTGAAAGAGATACATGTAGTAATGTTATGAACTACTACAAAATGTTGAAGTAACACTGTGTTCTCCAAATATGTAACATTTCACAGAGAATTACTAATGTTGAAGCAGTTCATTACTGGTCATTCTTAGAGAAATTCAGTTTTTACCCAAAATTCATACTTGTTCTTACAAGTTAGTTCACATGAAAACTAGAGCAAATCCAGCATTTCTGTATATCCCTGTTACACAACTGTGAAACCTGAACGCATTACTGTAAAAACAACATATTTCAACCTGTACTGAAAGAGATACATGTAGTAATGTTATGAACTACTACAAAATGTTGAAGGAACCGTGTGTTCTCCAAATATGTAACATTTCACAGAGAATTACTAGTGTTGAAGCAGTTCATTACTGTTCATTCTTAGAGAAATGCAGTTTTTACCCAAAATTCATACTTGTTCTTACAAGTTAGTTCACATGAAAACTAGAGCAAATCCAGCATTTCTCTGAATCCCTGTTAGAGAACCGTGAAAACTGAACGCATTAGTGTAAAAACAACATATTTCCACTTGTACTGAAAGAGATAGATGTAGTAATGTTATGAACTACTACAAAATGTTGAAGTAACACTGTGTTCTCCAAATATGTAACATTTCACAGAGAATTACTAATGTTGAAGCAGTTCATTACTGGTCATTCTTAGAGAAATTCAGTTTTTACCCAAAATTCATACTTGTTCTTACAAGTTAGTTCACATGAAAACTAGAGCAAATGCAGCATTTCTCAGAATCACTGTTACACAACTGTGAAAACTGAACGCATTACTGTAAAAACAAGATATTTCAACTTGTACTGAAAGAGATACATGTAGTAATGTTATGAACTACTACAAAATGTTGAAGTAACACTGTGTTCTCCAAATATGTAACATTTCACAGAGAATTACTAATGTTGAAGCAGTTCATTACTGGTCATTCTTAGAGAAATTCAGTTTTTACCCAAAATTCATACTTGTTCTTACAAGTTAGTTCACATGAAAAGTAGAGCAAATGCAGCATTTCTCTGAATCCCTGTTACACAACTGTGAAAACAAACGCATTACTGTAAAAACAAGATATTTCAACTTGTACTGAAAGAGATACATGTGGTAGTGTTATGAACTTCTACAAAATGTTGAGGTAACCATGTGTACTCCAAATATGTAACATTTCACAGGGAATTACTAATGTTGAAGCAGTTCATTACTGTTCATTCTTAGAGAAATTCAGTTTTTACCCAAAATTCATACTTGTTCTTACAAGTTAGTTCACATGAAAACTAGAGCAAATCCAGCATTTCTCTGTGTCACTGTTACACAACTGTGAAAACTGAACGCATTACTGTAAAAACAACATATTTCAACTTGTACTGAAAGAGATACATGTAGTAATGTTATGAACTACTACAAAATGTTGAAGGAACAATGTGTTCTCCAAATATGTAACATTTCACAGAGAATTACTAATGTTGAAGCAGTTCATTACTGGTCATTCTTAGAGAAATTCAGTTTTTACTCAAAATTCATACTTGTTCTTACAAGTTAGTTCACATGAAAAGTAGAGGCAAATGCAGCATTTCTCTGAATCCCTGTTACACAACTGTGAAAACTGAACGCATTACTGTAAAAACAAGGTATTTCAACTTGTACTGAAAGAGATACATGTGGTAGTGTTATGAACTTCTACAAAATGTTGAGGTAACCATGTGTACTCCTAATATGTAACAATTCACAGGGAATTACTAATGTTGAAGCAGTTCATTACTGTTCATTCTTAAAGAAATTCAGTTTTTACCCAAAATTCATACTTGTTCTTACAAGTTAGTTCACATGAAAACTAGAGCAAATCCAGCATTTCTGTATATCCCTGTTACACAACTGTGAAAACTGAATGCATTACTGTAAAAACAACATATTTCTACTTGTACTAGAAGAGATACATGTAGTAATGTTATGAACTACTACAAAATGTTGGAGTAACCGTGTGTTCTCCAAATATGTAACAATTCACAGAGAATTACTAGTGTTGAATCAGTTCATTACTGTTCATTCTTAGAGAAACGCAGTGTTTCCCCAAAATACCCAGTTAATTTCATACCACGTTTCATATTCACAAAACAATATTCTCCCAGTCTGTACTAGACAGTGCACAATATCTTAACAGCCCTATTCTTTTTACATGAAGTGGACTGGGTAGCATTTTTTTTCTTAGTGTTTCTTTCTACTTAAGGAATTCAATGAGTTAGTTCTGTGTTCTTGCAATTGTAACACAAACTTTTTCTTAACAGTTATTTCCTAAGAAAATTCCTGCAAATATAGCATATCTCTGCACAATTACCACAGTTGTTTTAAAACAGCATGGTTTTCGTTAGAAACCACATATTTCAACTTTACTCACCATATTAAATAGAGTAATGTTATAAACTCTTTACAACATGTTTAAGTAAACGTGTTTTCTCAAAGAAACTCACATTTCAGTGTGATTTACCAGTGTTTAGAGAGTTCATTACTTTTCATTCTTAGAGAAATGCATTTTTTCCCAAAATATGCAGTTAGATTCATACCAAGTTTCACATTCACAAAACTCTCTTCTGCCAGTCTGTACTAGACAGTGCACAGATATCTTAACATCCCGATAAATTATACATGAAAGAGTACTTTGTAGAATTTTGTACCTTAGAGTTTCTTTCCACTTAAGGAATTCAATGAGTTAGTTGTCTGTTCACGCAATTGTAACACAAACTTGATACTAGAAGTTATTTCCTATGAAAATTACTGCAAATGTAGCATTTCTGTGCATTATTACTGCCAAAGTGTTAAAACAGTATGTGTTACTGTAGAAACCACATATTTCAAATTCTACTGAAAGAAATACAAAGAGTAATGTTGTCAACTCTGTGTGACATGTTTAATTAAACCTGTTTTGTTCAAGGGATTCCCATTTCATTGTGAATGACTACTGTTGAAAGAGTTCATTACCGTTCATTCGAGAGAAATGCACTTCTTACTTAAAATAAACAGTTAGATTCATACTCAGTTCAATATTCACAAAACCACTTCCACCAGTCTGTACTACGCAGTACACAAATGTCTTCACTCCCCTGTATGTTTTACATAGAACAGTATATTGCAGCATTTGTACATTAGAATTTTTCTACTGAGGGAATTCAATGAGTTATGCTCTGTTCTTGCAATTGTAACACAAACTTGATACTAGAAGCTATTTCTTTATGAAAGTTTCTGCAAAAGTGGCATTTCAGAGCAACATTACTACAGTAGTGTTAAAACACTATGTATTACCAGAGATTCCAGACATTTCAACTTCTACTGAAACAAATACGTAGAGTAATGTAAACTCTGTACAACATGTTTAATTAAACCTGTTTTGTTCAAGGGATTCACATTTTATTGTGAATTACTAGTGTTGAAAGGCTTCATTACTGTTCATTCTGAGAGAAATGCAGTTTTTACAAAGAATGGATAGTTAGATTCATATTCAGTTTCATATTAACAAAACTGTCTTGTGCCACTCTATACTGCTTAGTACACGAATGTCTTCTCTCCTGTCCTTTTTACATAAAACAATACCTTGCAGCATTTGTACATTAAATTTTCTTCATCTTAAGGAATTCAATGAGTTATGCTCTGTTCTTACAACTGTAACACAAACTTGTTACTGGAAGATATATCTTTATGAAAGTAACAGCAAAAGTGGCATTTCAGAGCAAGATTAGTACTTAAGGGTTAAAACAGTATGTATTACTAAAGATGCCAGACACTTCAACTTCTACTGAAAGAAACATATAGAGAATGTTGTAAACTCTGTGCAACATTTTTAATTAAACCTGTTTTGTTCAAGGGATTCCCATTTCATTGTAAATGACTATGTTGAAAGACTTCATGACTGTTCATTCTGAGAGAAATGCACTTTGTACCAAAAATGGATGGTTAGATTCATATTCAGTTTCATATTCACAAAACCGTCTTCTGCCAGTCTGTACTACTCAGTACACAGATACCTTCACTCCCCTGTACATTTTACATAAAACAATACGTTGCAGCATTTCTACGTGACAGTTTTTTTGTACTTATCTAATTCAATGTGTTATGCTCTCTTTTTGCAATTGTAAAACCAACTTGACACCAGAAGCTCTTTCTTTATGAAAATTACTACAAAAGTGACATTTGAGAACAACATTATTACAGAAGTATTAAAACACTATATATTACTAAAGATGTCTAACATTTCTACTTCTACTGAAAGAAATACATAAAGAAATGTTATAAACTCTGTACAAGATGCGTAGTTAAACCTGTTTCCTTCACGGGACTACATCAGAAAGATTTAGTTGCAGTGAAAGTGTTCTTTACTGTTGATTCTTTGAAAAATGTGCATTTTCCAGAAAATGGACATTTAGATTCATAGTCATATTCATATTAACAAAAACGTCTTCTGCCAGTCTGTACTACTCAGTATACAAATGTCTTAAATTCCCTATACTTTTTATATGAAAGAATACTTTGCAGCATTTTCTTCCTTAGAGTTTTTTTCTACTTAAGGAATTCAATGAGTTAGGCCTCTGTTCACGCAGTTGTAACAGAAACTTCATATTAGAAGCTTCTTCTATAGGAAAATTACTACAAAAATGCATTTCAGAGCATAATTACTGAAGAAGTATTAAAACAGTATATATTACTGTAAAGGCCTAACATTTATATTTTTACTGAGTGAAACCCATAGAGTAATTTAATAAACTCTGTACAAGATGTTTAGTTAAATTTGTTTTGTTCAAGGGAATCGCATTTCAGCATGATTTAGTAGTATTCAAAGAGTTCTTAGAGTTCATTCTTAGAGAAATGCACTTTTTACAAAAATTGGAAATTTTGATTCCTGCTCAGATTCATATTTACAAAAACATTATCTACCAGTTTGTACTACTCAATACACATACATCTCAAAGTCCCTGCCCTTTTTACATGAAAGAACATTTTGCAGCATTTTCTACCTTAGAGTTTGTTTCTACTTGAGGAATTCTAGGACTTAGGCCTCCGTTCATGCAGTTGTAACAGAAACTTAATATTAGAAACTCTTTCTCAATGAAAATTACTACAAAAGTGGCATTTCAGAGCAACATTACTACAGAAGTGTTAAAACAGTATGTATTACAATAGACGCCTAACATTTCTACTTCTACTGAGACAAATACATAGAGTAATGTTATAAACTCCATACAAGATGTTTAGTTAAATCAGTTTTCTTCACAGAACTACATTTCAGCATGATTTACTAGCATTGAAAGTGTTCTTTTCTGTTGATTCTCAGAGAAATGCACATTTTACAGAAAATGGACATTTAGATTCATAATCAGATTCATATGAACAAAAACTTCTTTTTCCGCTCTGTACTACTCAGTACACACATGTCTTAACTTCCCTATACTTTTTTACATGAAGGAATACTTTGCAGCCTTTTCTGCCTTAGAGTTTCTTTCTACTTCAAGAATTCAATCAGTTAGGCCGCTGCTTATGCAGTTGTAACAGAAACTTCATATTACAAGCTTTTTCTATGAGAAAATTACTACAAAGTATCATTTTGGAGCAACATTATTACAGAAGTGTTAAAACACTGTGTATTACTATACAAGCCTAACATTTCTACTTCTACTGAGAGAAATACATAAAGTAATGTATAAACTCTGTACAAGATGTTTAGTTAAAACTTTTTTGTTCAAGGGACTTGCATTTCAGCGTGATTTAGTAGCATTGAAAAAGTTCATTAGTGTTCATTCTCAGAAAAAAAGCACTTTGTTCAGAAAATAGACATTTAGATTCATACTCAGTTTCATATTCACAAAAATGGATTCTACCAGTCTGTAGTAATCAGTGCATTAATGTGTTAACTTCCCTGTACTTTTTAAATAAAAAAAAATACTTTGCAACATTTTGTACATTACAGTTTCTTTCTACTCAAGGAATTTAAGGAGTCAGGCCTCTGTTCATGCAGTTGTAATGGAAACTTTATATTACAAGCTTTTTCTATAGGATATTACTACAAAAGTGGCATGTCAGAGCAACATTACTACAGAAGTGTTAAAACAGTATGTATTACAATAGACACTTAACATTTCTACTTCTACTGAGGCAAATACATAGAGTAATTTTATAAACTATATATAGATGTTTAGTTAAACCTGTTGTCTTCACAGGACTACACTTAAGTGTGACTTAGTAGCATTGAAGGTGTTCTTTAGAATTGATTCTTCAAACAATTCACATTTTACAGAAAATGGACATTTAGATTCATAGTCAGATTCATATTAATAAAAACGTCTTCTGCCATTCTGTACTACTCAGTAACCAAATGTCTTAAATTCCCTATACTTTTTATGTGAAAGAATGCTTTGCAGCATTTTCTACATTAGAGTTTCTTTCTACTTAGGGAATTCAATCAGTCCTCTGTTGATGCAATTATAACAGAAATTTGATACTAGAAATTTTTTCTATACACAAATTACTGCAAAAGTGGAATTGGTCTAAGGTTAGGAAAAGGGTTCAGATTAAGAAAAAGAGATTTAAAAAACTAACCTCATCCCTGGCTGGTGTAGCTCAGTGGATTGAGTGTGGGCTGTGAACCAAAGTGTCACAGGTTCGAATTCCAGCCAGGGTACATGCCTGGGTTGCTGGCTAAAACCCCCAGCAACTGCACATTGATGTTTCTCTCTCTCTCTCTTTCTCCCTCCTGTCCCTCTGTAAAAAATAAATAAATAAAATCTTTATAAAAATTGACCTCATCAATGTTACTACAGCTCAGTCAATGTAGTCCTTTCAATATAAGAGGAATAAAGGTTGTCTCCACTAATACATACACCTTAATAACATATGTGGAAGTATTATACTGAAATGCGTTGTTTGTGGTAAATTCCTTCAAAAACAGTTTTAACATCAAATTTCTTCTTACAATGAGAGCACAGATACATAATATTAGTCATCTTTAAGTAGAATCAGTATCTTTACTACAAACTCATAGAAGGTACTCTTTCGTATAAATAAAATACGTAAGTTAACACATGAGTGTACAGAGCAGTATCTGACCTGAAGAAGACCATTTTCTGAATGTGAAACTAAATATAAATCAAACAGCCCATTTTCTGTAACCAAGTGCATTTCAGCCATATTGAAAAGAAATGAACTGTATCAACACTTACAAATCCCTTGGAATGGAAAGTCCTTGCAACTACACAGGTTAAAGAAAACAACTTGTACAGAGTTTATGACATTTCTCAATGGACTGCTTTCAGCAGTAGTTGAAATGCATGGTGTCTGAATTAATACATAGCATTTAAACACTTCAATGCAAGTACTTCTCTGATATGCCTCTTCTGTGGTAATTTTGAGAGTGAAAGAGCACCTAAGATAAATTTTCTCTAACATTGATTAACCGATAGGCTAGCCACTAAGATATGATGAAATAGAATAAATCTCTTTAGTATAGATTCATCAAAACTATTCTTTCCTGTGAACGGGAAGTTAAGACATGTACTTATATAGATAGCACTGTGTGACTTGGAGAAGAGAATTGTGTTAATGTGAAATTGCATATGGATTTCACAGTCCAATTTCTGTAACCAGGGTTATGTATCAGTTTAGGGTTGATGTGAGCTATAAGGTTAGCGTTAAGTTAGGGTTAGTGTTATGGTTAGAAGTTGGGTTAGGTTTAAATGTAGGGTTAGTGTTAGGGTTAGAGTTAGGGGTAGAGTTAGGCTTAGGGTTAGGGTTGGGTTAGTGTTGGGGTTGAAAAAGCCAGATTTAAGAAACTAACTTCTTCTGCATTTATGGAGCTCAATCAATGTACTCCTTCAAGTACGAGTGAGATAAATGGTGTCTGCAATAATACATACTCTTTAAAGACTTCTGTAGATGTATTACTCTGAAGTGCCTCGTTTGTCACATTTTCTTGAAAAAGAGTTTCTAAGATCAACTCTCTCTTACAATGAAGGGCACAAACACATAACACTAAGTCATCTTTAAGTAGAATGAACATCTTTACCACAGATTCATCCGAGATACTGTCTCCTATCATTAGAAAAGGAAAGTTAAGACATGAGTGTACCGAGCAGTATCTGACCTGGAGAAGATGGTTTTGTGAGTGTGAAACTGGCAACGATCTAACAGCCCATTTTCTGTACCCAAGTGCATTTCAATTGCATTGAACAGTAATGAACTCTATCAACACAGATCACTTGGAAATGACACACTTACCAACAAAACAAGTTTACAAAGCAACTTGTACAGATTTTATAACATTACTCAATGGGCTCCTTTCCGTAGTAGTTTAAACGAATGGTGTCTCCAATAATACATATCGCTTAAACACTTCTTTGGAAGGGCCTCTCTGAAATGGCACTTCTGTGGTAATTTTGAGAGTGAAACAGCACTTAAGATAAATTTTCTGTAACATTGATTAACCGAGATGCCTGCTTCTAAGTTAGGAGTAAATACAATAAATCTCTGCAGTGCAGATTCATCCAAAGCCTTCTTTCCTGTGAAAAGATGAGGGAAGTTAAGACGTGTGTGTATATTCCACTGTGTGACTTGGTGATGAGAATTTTGTTACTGCGAAATTCAGTATGAATCTGAATTACAACACAGATGTAACAGTCCAATTTCTATAACAAGGGTTATGTTTCAGGATAGGGTTAAGGTTAGGTATGAGGTTAGGTTCAGTATTAGGTTTAGGGGTTGGAATGGGTTTAGTGTTAGGGTTAGTGTTAGAGCTATGGTTTCTGTTAGGTTTAGGTTTAAATTTAGGGTTAGGGTTACAGTTAGGATTGAAACCCAGATTTTGAAAGTAACTCCTTTAGTGTTTATGGAGCTCCGTCAATGTATTTCTTTCAATATATGTGAAATAATTCATGTCTGCAGTAAGATATACTCTTTAAAGTCTTCTATAGATGTATTATTCTGAAATGCCTCATTTGTGGAAATCTTTTTAAAAAGAGCTTCTAAGATCAACATTCTCTTACAATTAAGAATACAAACACATAATACTAAGTCATCTTTAGGTAGAATGAACATCTTATTACAGATTCATCCAAGGTATTCTTTCTTGTCAATAGAATAGGGAAATTAAGATATGAGTGTACAGAGCAGTATCTGACCTGGAGAAGACTGTTTTGTGAATGTGAATCTGACTATGAATCCAACAGCCCATTTATTGTAACCAAGTGCATTTCAATTGTATTGAACAGTAATGAACTGTATGAATTCTTACAAATCACTTGGAAATAAGAGGCTTTGGAACAAAACATGTTTAAGGAAACAACACAGATGTAACAGAAACTTCATATTAGAAGCTATTTTTATGAAAATTACTACAAAAATGGCATTGCAGAGCATCATTACTATAGAAGTGTTAAAACAGTATGTATTATTGTAGACGAGTAACTTTTCAACTTCAACCTAGAGAAATATACAGAAAAAAATTATAAACTCTTTACAAGATGTTTAGTTAAACTTGTTTTCTCTAAGGGTTTCGCATTTCAGCGTGATTGAGTAGCATTTAAACCCTTCATTACTGTTCCTTCTTAGAGAAATGCACATTTTACAGAAAATTGAGATTTACATTTATAGTCAGTTTCATATACACAAAAACATCTTCTACCAGTTTGTACTACTCAGCGCACAGATGTCTTAACGTCTTGACAGTTTTTACATGAAAGAATACTTTGCAGCATTTTCCTTTTAGAGATTCCATCTACTTAAGGAATTCAGTGAGTTAGGCCTCTGTTCACACAGTTGTAACAGAAACTTCATATTAAAATCTCTTTCTACAGGAAAATTACTACAAAGGTGTCATTTCAGGGCAACACTACCACGGAAGTATTAAAACAGTATATATTACTGTAAATGCCTAACATTTCTAATTCTACTGAAAGAAACACACAGAGTAATGTGATAAACTCTGTACAACATGTTTATTTAAAACTGTTTTGTTCAAGGGATTCCAATTTCAGTGCAATTTAGTAGTGTTGAAAGAGTTCTTAGAGTTCATTCTTAGAGAAATGCACTTTTTTATAGAAATGGGACATTTTGATTCATGCTCAGTTTCATATTCCCAAAAATGTCATCTGCCATTCCGTACTACTCAGTACACATATATCTTTACTTCCCTGTACTTTTTACATGAAAGAATAGTTTGCAGCGTTTGCTACCTTAGAGTTTCTTCTTTAGGAATTTTAGGACTTAGGCCTCTGTTCATGCAGTTGTAACAAAAACTTCATATTAGAAACTATTTCTCTATGAAAATTACTACAAAAGTGGCATTTCAGAGCACTATTACTACAGAAATGTTAAAACAGTATGTATTACTGTAGACGCGTAACATTTCTACTTCTACTGAGAGAAATACTTAGAGTAATGTGATAAACTCTGTACAAGATGTTTAGTTAAACCTGTTTTGTTCAAGAAACTTGCCTTTCATAGTGACTTATTACTGTTGAAAGATTTCATTAGTGTTCATTCTGAGAGAAGTTCACTTTTTACTGAAAATGGACATTAAGATTCATGCTCAGTTTCATATTCTCCAAAATGTCTTCTGCCACTCTGTACTACTCAGTACACAAATGTCTTCACTCCCCTGTGCTTTTTACATAAAACAATACATTGCAGCATTTGTATGTTAGAGTTTCTTTCTACTTAAGAAATTCAATGAGTTATGCTCTGACTTTGTAATTGTAACACAAACTTCATACTAGAAGCTATTTCTTCTTGAAAGTTACTGCAAAAGTGCCATTTCAGGGGAAGATTTTTACATACTGTTAAAAGAGTATGTATACTGTAGAAGACTAACATTTCCACTCCTACTGAGACGAATACATAGATTAATGTCATAAACTCTGTACAATATGTTTAATTAAACCTGTTTTCTTCGCCAACTACAATTTAGCATGATTTAGTAGCATTGAAAGTGTTCTTTTATGTTGATTCTTAGAGGAATGCACATTTTAGGGAAAATGGACATTTAGATTCATAGTCAGATTCATATTAACAAAAACATCTTCTGACAGTCTTTACTACTCATTACACAGATGTCTAAACTTCCCTATATTTTTTACATGGAAAAATACTTTGCAGCATTTTCTACCTTATTTTCTTTCTATTTAAGGAATTTAATGAGTTAGGCCTCTGTTCATGCATTTGTAACAGAAACTTCATATTACAAGCTATTTCTATATGAAAGTTACAACAAAAGTGTCATTTCAGAGCAACATTGCTACAGAAGTGCTAAAACAGTATGTGTTACTGTAAACACCTAACATTTCTACTTCTACTGAGAGAAATACATAGAGTAATATTATAAACTCTGTACAAGATAATTAGTTAAATCTGCTCTCTTCAAGGGACTCACAGTTCAGGGTAATTTAGTAGCATTGAAACAGTTCATTACTGTTCATTCCGAGAGAAGTTCACTTTGTACAAAAATGGTCATTTAGATTCACATTCATGATGTCTTCTGCCCGTCGTACTACTCAGTACACAGATGTCTAAACTTCTCTATTCTTTTTACATAAAAGAATACTTTGAAGCATTTTCTACCTTAGAGCTTCTTTCTACTTGAAGAATTCAATGAGTTAGACCTTTGTTCATGCTGTTGTAACAGAAACTTCATATTACAAGCTTTTTCTCTATGAAAATTACAACAAAAGTGGCATTTCAGAGCAACATTACTACAGAAGTGTTTTTAAAAAGTATTTATATCTGTGGACAGCAAACATTTCTATTTCTACTGAGAGAAGTGAATAGAGTAATTTGATAAACTCTCTACAAGATATTAAGTTAAACCCGTTTTGTTCAAGGGACCTGCATCTCAGGTTGATTTAGTAGCATTGAAAAGTTCATTACTGTTCATTATGAGAGAAATGCACTCCATGCAGAAAATGGACATTGAGATTCATACTCAGTTTCATATTCACAAAAACGTCTTCTGCCAGTCTCTACTACTCAATACTCAGATGTATTTACTTCCCTGTGTTTTTTACATGAAAGAATACTTTGCAGTATTTTCTACCTTAGAGTTTCTTTCTACTTAAGAAATTCTAGGACTTAGGCATCTGTTTTAGCAGTTTTAACAGAAACATCATGTTAGAAGCTATTTCTCTATGAAAATTACTACAAAAGTGTCATTTCAGAAGAACATTACCACTAAGTGTTAAAACAGTATGTATTACTGTATACACTTAACATTTTTACTTCTACTGAGAGAAATACATAGATTAAGGTTCTAAACTCTGTAAAAGGTGTTTAGTTAAACCTGTTTTCTTCGTGGGACTACATTTATAATGTTATTTATTAGCATTGAAAGTCTTTTTTACTGTTCATTCTGAGAGATATGCACTTTGTATAGAAAAGGACTTTTACATTCATAGTCAGATTCATATTAAAAAAAAAAACAAAACTACTTCTGCCTGTCTGTACTACTCAGTACTCAGATGTCTAAACTTCCATATACTTTTTACAGGAAAGAATGCTTTGCAGCATTTTCTACCTTAGATTTTCTTTCTACTTAAGGAATTCAATGAGTTAGACCTCAGTTCATGCATTTGTAACAAAAACTATATATTACAATCTATTTCTATATGAAAATTACAACAAAACTGGTATTGCAGAGCAACAATACTACAGAAGTGTTAAACAGTATGGATTACCATAGAAACCCAACATTTTTACTTCTACTGAGAGAAATAAACACAAATGTTATAAACTCTGTACAACATGTTTAGTTAAACCTGTTTTCTTTCAAGGGACTCTCATTTCAGCTTTATTTAGTAGCATTGAAAGTGTTGTTAACTGTTGATTCTTAGATAAATGAACTTTGTACACAATATGGACATTTAGATTCATACTGTTTCATACCCACAAAAATGTCTTCTGCTAGTATCTCCTACTCAGTACACAGATGTCTTAACTTCCCTATACTTTTTACATGAAAGAAGACTTTGCAGCATTTTCTACTTTAGAGGTTTTACTACTTAAGTAATTCAATGAGTTAGGCCTCTGTTCACACAGTTGTAACAAACTTCACATTACAAGATTTTTCTATTGGAAAATTACTATAAGAGTGTCATTTCAGAGCAACATTACTACAGAAGTGTTAAAACAGCATGTATTACTGTAGACACCTAACATTTCTACTTCTACTGAGATAAATACATAGAGTAATGGTATAAACTCTATAAAAGATGGTTAGTTAAACCTGTTTTCTTGACGGGGCTACATTTCAACATGTTTTAGTAATACTGAAAGTGTTCTTTACTGTTGATTCTTAGAGAAATGCACATTTTCCAGAAAATGGACATTTGGATTCAAGTCAGATTCATATAACAGAAACCTCTTCTGCCAGTCTGTACTACTCAGTACATCGATGTCTTAACTTCCCTGTACTTTTTATATGAAAGAATACTTTGCAGCATTTTCTATCTTAAGGTTTCTATCTACTGAAAGAATACAATCAGGCCCCTCTTTACACAGTTGTAACAGAAACTTCATATTAGAACCTATTTCTCTAGGAAATTACTACAAAACTGGCATTTCAGAGCAACATTATTATAGAAGTGATAAAACAGTATGTATTACTGTAGATGCATAACATTTCAATTTCTACTGAAATAAATACTTAGAATAATGTGATAAACTCTGTACAAGATGTTTACTTAAACCTGTTTTGATCAAGAGAATCCTTTTTCAGAGGGATTTAGTAGCATTGAAAGCCTTCTTTACTGTTCCTTCTGAGAGAAACGCACTTTTACAGAAAATGGACATTTACATTCATCATGAGTTTCATATTCACAAAAACGTCTTCTACCAGTCTGTACTACCCAGTACACACATTTCTTAACTTCCCTATACTTTTTACATGAAAGAATACTTTGCAGCATTTTCTACCTTAAAGTTTCTATCTGCTGAAAGAATTCAATCAGTTAGGCCAATGTTCACACAGTTGTAAGAGAAACTTCATATTACAAGTTTTTTCTCTATGAAAATTACTACAAAAGTGGGATGTCAAGGAACATTATTACAGAACTGTTAAAACAGTATGTATTCCTATAGATGCCTAACATGTCTACTTCTAGTGAGAGAAATACATATAGTAATGTTATAAACTCTGTACAAGATGTTTAAATAAACATGTTTTGTTCAAGGGACGTGCATCTCAGTGTGATTTAGTAGCATTGAAAGAGTTCATTACTGTTCATTCTGAGAGAAATGCACTCTGTATAGAAAATGGACATTTAGATTCTTACTCAGTTTCATATTCACGAAAATGTCTTCTGCCAGTCTGTACTACTCAGCACTCAGATGACTTAACTTTTCTATACTTTATACATGAAAGAATACTTTGCATTATTTTCTGACTTAGAGTTATTTTCTACTTAAGGAATTCTAGGACTTAGGCCTCTGTTCACACAGTTGTAACAGAAACTTGATATTAGAAGCTATTTCTCTATGAAGATTACTACAAAAGTGGCATTTCAGCACAACATTACTACAGAAGTGTTAAAACATTATATATACTGTAGACGCCTAACCTTTCCACTTCTACTGAGAGAAATACATAGAGTAATGTTATAAACTCTGTAAAAGATGTTTAGTTAAACCTGCCTTCTTCAAGGGACTCACATTTCAGGGTGATTTACTAGCATTGAAAGAGTTCATTACTGTTCATTCTGAGAGAAATGCACTTTGTACAGAAAATGGACATTTAGAATCATAATCACTTTCATGTTCACAAAAATGTCTTCTGCCTGTCTATACTACTCAGTACATCGATGTCTTACTTTCCCTATACTTTTTACATGAAAGAATACTTTGCAGCATTTTCTACCTTAGAGTAACTTTCTACTTAAGTAATTCAGTGAGTTAGGCCTCTGTTCATGCAGTTGAAACAGAAACTTCATATTACAAGCTTTTTTTCTATGAAAATTACTAGAAAAGTGGGATGTCAGAGGAATATTATTACAGAAGTGTTAAAACAGTATGTATTACTATAGATGCCTAACATTTCTACTTCTAGTGAGAGAAATACATAAAGTACTGTTATAAACTCTGTACAAGATGTTTAGTAAAACCTGTTTTGTTGCAGGGACTTGTACCTCAGTGTGATTTAGTAGCATTGAAAGAGTTCATTACTGTTCATTATGAGAAAAACTCACTCTGTATAGAAAATGGACATTTAGATTCACACTCAGTTTCATATTCACAAAAATGTCTTCTGCCAGTCTGTACTGCTCAGCACTCAGATGACTTAACTTTTCTATACTTCATACATGAAAGAATACTTTGCATTATTTTCTGACTTAGAGTAATTTTATTTTTTTCTTTTTTATTTTATTTTAATCATTGTTCAAATACAGTTTTCTCCTTTTTACTCCCAATCCAAGCACCCCTCCCAACCCTCCCCACTTCCCTCCCATTGCCACCCTTCCCTTAGTTTATGACCATGTGCCCTTTAAGTTTGTTCCTATGAACCCTTCCCACTGTCCCCTTAAATTCCCTCTTCTCTCCCCTGTGGTCACTGTCAACCTGTCCTCTATTTCAGTGTCTTTGGTTATATTTTGCTTTTTTCTCTGTTTTGTTGTTTAGGTTCCTGTCAAAGGTGAGATCATATGGTATTTGTCTTTCACTGCCTGGCTTGTTTCGATTAGCATAATGTTTTCCAGCTCCATCCACGCTGTTGCAAAGGGTAGGCACTCCTCCTTTCTTTCTGCTGCATAGAATTCCATTGTGTAAATGTACCATAGTTTTTTGATCCATTCATTTACTGATGGGCATCTAGGTTGCTTCCAGCATCTAGCTATTGTAAATTGTGCTGCTATGAATATTGGCATGCATAGGTTCTTTGAACTGGTGTTTTAGTATTAGGATAGAGTCCCAGGAGTGGAATTGCTGGGTCAAAAGGCAGATCCATTTTTAGTTTTCTGAGGAAGTTCCATACTGCTTTCCATAGTGGTTGTACCAGTCTGCAGTCCCACCAACAGTGCACTAGGGACCCCTTTTCTCCACAGCCTCTCCAACACTTGTTGTTTGTTGCTTTGTTCATGATGGCCATTCTGACTGGTGTGAAGTGGTATCTCATTGTGGTTTTCATTTGCATCTCTCTGATAGCTAGCGATATTGAACATCATTTCATGTGTCTTTGGATTTGATGTATGTCTTCCTTGGAGAAGTGTCTGTTCAAGTCGTTTGCCCACTTTTTAATTGGATTCTTGTCTTCTTAGAGTGCAGTCGTGTAAGTTCTTTATATATAATTTTGGATATTAAACCCTTGTCTGAGCTGTCATTGGCAAATATGTTTTCCCATAGTTGGTTATCTTTTAATTTTGATACTGTTTTCTTTAGCTGTGCAGAAGCTTTTAATTTTGATGAGGTCCCATTTGTTTATTCTTTCCTTTATGTCCCTTGCTCTAGGGGACAAGTCAGTAAAAAAGTTTCTGTGTGAAATATCTGAGATTTTCCTACCTACGTTCTCCTCTAGGACTTTAATGGTGTCACATTTTATATTTAAGTCTTTTATCCACCTTGAACTTATTTTTGTATATGGTGTTAGTTGGTGCTCAAGTTTCATTTTTTTGCACGTGGCTGTCCAGTTCTCCCAACACCATTTGTTGAAGAGGCTATTTTTACTCCATTTTACGTTGCTACCTAACATTGTCAAGTATTAATTGACCATAGAGACTTGGGTTTCTTTCTGGGCTCTCTGTTCTGTTCCATTGGTCCATGTGCCTGTTTTTATGCCAGTACCAGGCTGTTTTGATTACACTGGCCTTGTAGTATAGTTTAGTGTCGGGTATTGTGATCCCTCCTACTTTACTCTTCTTTCTCAAAATTGTAGCAGCTATTCGGGGTCGTTTATGATTCCATATAAATTTTTGAAGTGTTTGTTCTATGTCTGTGAAATATGCCATTGGTACTTTAATAGGAATTGCATTGAATGTGTAAATTGCTTTGGGTAGTATGGACATTTTGATGATATTAATTCTTCCAATCCATGAACACGGTATATGTTTCCATTTGTTTGTGTCTTCCTTGATTTCTTTCCTGAGTGTTATATAGTTTTCTGAATATAGGTCTTTTACCTCTTTGGTTATATTTATTCCTAGATATATTATTTTCCTTTTGCTATTTCAAATGGGATTTTTTCCTTGATCTCTGTTTCTGCTGTTTCATTGTTGGTGTACAGAAATGCCTTTGATTTCTGGATATTGACTTTCTATCCTGCTGTTTTGCCAAATTCATTTATTCGGTCAAGCAGTTTTTTTGGTAGAGTCTATAGGATTTTCTGTGTACACTATCATGTCATCTGCAAACAGTGACAGTTCTGTTTCCTCCTTTCTGATTTGGATGACTTTTATTTCTTTTTCTTGTCTGATTGCTGTGGCTAAAACTTCCAGGACTATATTGAATAGAAGTGGTGAAAGTAGACAGCCTTGTCTTGTTCCTGATCTTAGTGGAAAAGATTTTAATTTTTGGCCATTGAGTATGATGTTGGCTTAGGTCTCTCATATATGGCCTTTATTATGTTGAGGAATGCTCCCTCTATTCCCACTTTGCCGAGTGTTTTTATCATGAATGGGTGCTGTACCTTATCAAATGCTTTTTCCGCATCAATTGATATAATCATGTGGCTTTTGTCTTTACTTTTGTTTATGTGATGTATTACATTTACTGACTTGCGAATATTGAACCATCCTTGCATCCCTGGAATGAATCCCACTTGGTCATGGTGTATGATCTTTTCAATGTATTGTCGGATGCGGTTTGCCAGTATTTTGTTGAGGATTTTAGCGTCAGTGTTCATCAGTGATATTGGCCTGAAGTTTTCTTTCTTTGTTGTGTCTTTATCTGGTTTTGGAATTAGGATGATGTTGGCCTCATAAAAAGAGGTTGGGAGACTCCCATCTTTTTGGATTTTTTGGAATAGTCTCTGAAGGATAGGGGTTAGCTCTTCCTTAAATGCTTTGTAGAATTCTCCTGTGAAACCATCTGGTCCCGTGGCTTTTGTGTGTTGGGAGTTTTGTGATTACTGCTTCAATTTCTTTTGTTGTTATTGGTCTGTTCAGGCTTTCTGCTTCTTTTTCATTGAGTTTTGGAAGATTATATTTTTCTAGAAAGTTGTCCATTTCATCTAGGTTTTCAAATTTCTCGGCATTCAGCTCTTTGTAGCAGTTTCTTACAGTCCTTTGTATTTCTGTGGTATCTGTTGTAATCTCTCCTCTTTCATTTCTGATTGTGTTTATTTGTGTCTTCTCTCTTTTTTTCTTGATGAGTCTGCTTAAAGGCTTGTCGATTTTGTTTATCTTTTCAAAGAACCAGCTCTTGGATTCACTGATCCTTAGAATTGTGCTTTTAGTCTCTATGTCATTTAATTCTGCTCTGATCTTGGTTATTTCCTTCCTTCTGCTTGCTCTGGGCTGCCTTTGGTGTTGTTCCTCTAGTTCTTGTAGACATAGGGTTAGGTTGTTTGTTTGAAAATTTTCTCTTTTTTAGGTGGGCCTGTATTGCTATGAACTTCCCTCTCAGGACTGCCGTGGTTGTGTCCCATTAGTTTTGGGTTGTTGTGAGTTCGTTTTCATTTGTTTCCAGAAACCTTTTCATTTCTTCCCTAATTTTATTCTTGACCCATTCATCGTTTAATAGCATGCCACTTAATCTCCATGATGTTGAGTGTTTTGGGTTTTTTTCCTTGGGCTTGGTTTCTAGCTTCAGTCCCTTGATCTAAGAAAATGCTTGGTATGATTTCCATTTTCTTGAAATTGTTCACACTTGCTTTATATCCTATCATGTGGTCTATCTTTGAAAATGTTTCGTGTACATTTGAAAAGAATATGTATTTAGCTTCTTTGGGATGGAGGGCTCTGTATATATCACTTAAATCCATTTCATCTAGAGTATTGTTCAATGCCACTATATCTTTGTTGATATTTTGTTTGGAAGATCTGTCCATTTTTGACAGTGGGGTGTTAAAATCCCCCACTATAATTGTGTTGCTGTCCATATCTTTCTTGAAGTCCTCTAAGATTTTCTTTATGTATTTGGGTGCTCCTATGTTGGGTGCATATATATTTACAATATTTATGTCTTCCTGGTGGATTCTTCCCTTGAGTATTATGAAATGACCTTCTGGGTCTCTCTTTATGGACCTTTTTTGGAAGTCTATTTTGTCTGATATGAGTATTGCTACCCCGGCTATTTTTTCCTGTCCACTTGCTTGGAAAATTTGTTTCCAGTCCTTCACTTTTAGCGGGTGCAGGTCTTTTATCCTGAGCTGGGTCTCTTGTAGGTAGCATATGTGTGGGTCATGTTTTCTTATCCATTCAGTTATTCTATGTCTTTTGATTGGAGCATTTAATCCATTTACGTTTAAGGGTATTATTGATAGGTACTTATTCATTGCCATTTATGTAGGTGTGTTCCTCTCTCTCTCTCTTTTTTCCTTCCTTTCCTTAAAGCAGTCCCTTCAGCATCTCTTGCAGAGCTGGTTTGTTGGAGGTGTATTCTTTTAGACTTCTTTTGTCTGGGAAGCTTCTTATTTGGCCTTCTATCTTGATTGAGAGCCTTAATGGGTAAAGTGGCCTTGGGTGAAGACTTCTGGTTCTCATTACTTGGAATATTTCTTGCCATTCTCTTCTGGTTTGGAGTATTTCCATTGAGAAGTCAGCTGTTAGCCTTATTGGGGATTCCTTGTATGTTACCTCCTGTTTCTCCTTTGCTGCCTTCAATATTCTCTCTTTGTCTTGAAATTTTGCCATTTTAATTATGATGTGTCTTGAGGTGGGCCTCTTTGGGTTCCTCTTGATTGGGACTCTCTGCATTTCCTGGATTTGTGTGACTTTTTCTCTCATCAAATTAGGGAAGTTTTCCATCATTACTTTTTCAAATAGGTTTTCTATCCCTTGCTCTTCTTCTTCTCCTTCTGGTATGCCTATTTTACGGATATTATAACATTTCATATTGCCTTGCTATTCTCTTAATCCCTCTTTATTCTTACTGAGCCTCTTTTCCTTTTCTTGCTCTTTCTGGGTGTTTTCTTTTACTTTGTCCTCCAATTTGCTAATCCAATCCTCTGCTTCATCGGTCCTGCTTTTCATTCCTTCTACTGTGCTCTTCAGTTCAGAAATGGCATACTTTGTTTCCTCTTGGCTCTTGCTGATAGTTTCTGTGTCCTTTTTCATGTTTATATAGTTTTCAGTGAGATCATTCAGTAGCTTCCCTGTAGTTTCTGGTAGCTCATTGTGAGTTCATTGAGCTTCCTGATAATCATTGTTTTGAACTCTATATCTGATAGTTGAGTTCCCTCTATTTCATTTAGCATTTTTTTCTGAGGCTTCCTCCTTTCCCTTCATTTGGGGATTGTTTCTTTGTCTTCTCATTGTTCATGACACTCTTCTTGTTAGCCTATGTTTCTTAAATTGATCTATTCCGTTTCCCTGTGATTATGGTGTGAACTTCTGTGGTAGAATACCTGTGAGATTCAGTGGTGCATTCTCCTTCATGTATCCTGGTGTTCAGAATTTTCCCCTACTCTTTTCTGTGATCATTTGGAGGAGTAAGGCAAAATGATTTAAGACGGCAAGACAGTATTCTATGATATTTCAGTAGCAGCCAGTAGAGAAGAGATGGGATGTCCTTTGGCTATGTATAGTGTTAACTGTGATCTTCCACCTCACTAGCCACATTTTAGAAAGGATGGAAAGAAGATAAGACTCTTACTGGGGACGGAAGGATTGTTAGTTGGATCGAGAAAGCTGTGAGCCTGTGGGAGGTCAGATTCTGAGGTAGGGTGGGAATAAAGATTAGTAAATAGGAGTAGTGTGTAAAAGAATAGAGACAAGCCCCACAATAATATATTTCAGGAAATTGCGAAGTGGGCTGAGATCAGGGAGGGGTGTTGAGTAGTATTTACAATTGTATGAACTAGGCCTTATTTACAGTAATATTAAAGCAACGATCATGTGGCAGAATCTATGAGATCTAGAAAACAAGAAGAAGAAGTATAGAACCTTGGGAGGTATACTAATGGAACACAAATGAGGGACACTAAATTATCAACACACTGTGACTGAGATAACAGGGGGAACCTATCAAATAACAGTATAACCAGCAAGCAAGAAGATTATACAGAAAGAAAAAGAATACCAAAATACTATTAAAATAAAAAATGTCAAAAAAGTGAGAAAAAGATAATACAAATTAGCAGTAACTTGCAAGCTCCAAAAAAAGGTGAGGGGCAAGCAAAAGATGGAGTGCAGGAGAGATAAATTTGGAGTGGAAGGAATAATACTAGGATGAATTGAAGAGAAACATAAGGGATTAAGAAATATAAAAATAATAAGAATTGAAAAATGAAAATCACTTAAAACACAAGATTATATCAATCAACCAACAACAGCCAAACCAAACGAAACCAAACCAAACCAAAAAACCTCTTGTTGCTTTCTAACTGGCCAAACCAGTTTTTCTGGTCTTGCTGGCTTCAGGAGGCTGAGGGGCGTTTGAAATGCTTATCACTCTTCCCAGTCAAATCTCAGTAAGTCTCTCAGGTACTATCCCCAGGGCCAGCAAGACGCTCTCCCCAGAGCCAATCTGACTTTCCCCTACAGGACCCTGGGCTCTCCCAAGCATGCTGTGTGGGGCTCACTGCCTTGGTCTCCTGGGCTCCAGGGCCCCACAGGGCTCCTACATCTTTTCAGTTTCACAATGCAAGCTCTGGGGATTGCAAGGAGATGTGCCCTTCCCCCACATTCCACCACTGTGGGCGCAATGTTCTCAGGAAGCACCCGCTACTTTTCTGGATTCATGGTGCAATCTCTGGGGATCGTAAAAGGGTGCACCCATTCACTAAATTTTTGAGTTTCGGGCTCTAGGAACGCACTAAGTGCTGCGTCCCTTCTGGGTTCACAGTGCGAAAGTCAGGATTCCCGAGGGGACGTGCGCTTCCACAGTTCAGCACCGCAGGCTCCAGAAACCTGAGAATGACCGTGCCCTTTCCTTGATCAGGACTGCAAGGTCTGGGTTTTCCACTGATTAACACTCCCACCAGGCTGGGGGTATGGGCGCCCTTCCAGGCCACCCCTGGTCATGCTGGCTGGAGGCACTCACTTCTCTCAAAGCTATGGGTGGGTGCTCGCAGCCCCTGGACGATTGTCTCCTGGTCCAACTGCCCTCTCTGTGCCTTCAAGCCACAAGGTCTCCCCTGGTGTTGCTCAACCCCCATAGTCCTGGGAGGGAGCAGCAACTCTGCTCTCCTGGGTGCCCTGAGGCAGACCCGGGAGTACCCCTCTGGTCTCCACACTGATCCCTGGGTCCCTTTTGTCCTGAAGCAGTCTCTTTACCATCTGGTTTTTCAATGATCGCTATAATTTTTGATGTCCTGTTTTCAAAAATGTTTCGGTAACCTAAGCCACTTGCTCTGTTCCTCCACAAATGATCTGCGAGTTTCCCTCCTCTTCACAGAAGCCGAGAATCATGCTGCCTGGAGCAAAGACACCATCTTTCACCAGATGTTTATTCTACCTAAAGATGACTTAGTATTATGTGTCTGTGCTCTCACATGTAAGAGAAAGTTGATCTTAGGAGCTCTTTTATAAGAAAATTTCCACAAAAAAAGTACTTCAGAGTAATACTTCTATTGAACAGTTTAAAGAGTATTTATTACTGGTGACACCATTTATTTCAATTATACTGAAAGGAGTACACTGACTAAGCTGTACAACACTGAAAAAGTTGCTTTCTGACATCTGTTTTAAGCCTAAAACTAACATTAAACCAAACCCTAACCCTAACCATAAAATGAAAACTTATCCTAACACAAAACCTAACCTTAAATGAAAACATAACCCTAACATTAAACTTAAACCTAATCCAAACCTTAAACCTAACTCAACGCCTAACCCTAACCATAACCCTAACCTTGCACATAAGATTAACCCAAACCTATGCATAACCGTGGTTACAGAAAATGTGCTGTTAGATTCATAGTCACTTTCACATTCACAAAACTGTCTTTGCCAGTTCAGAAACTGGTCTGTACACTCATGCTTTAACTTCCCTATTCTATTTACAGAAAAAAGTACTCTGGATGAATCTGTAGTAAAGATGTTTATTCTGCTTAAAGATGACTTAGTATTATGTGTCTGTGCTCTCAATTGTAAGAGAAAGATGATCTTAGCTCTTTTTAAAAAAATTCACAAAAGAGGTATTTCAGAGTAATACTTCTACAGAAGGGTTTAAAGAGTATGTATTACTGGAGATGCCATTTATTTCACTTATACTAAAAGGAGTACATTGACTGAACTCTATAAACACTCAAGAAGTTACTTTCTTAAATCTGTTTCTGTTAAACCTATCCTAACCCAAACCCTGACCTTTAAACCAAACCCTAAAACTAACCCTAACCCCAAACTTAAAACTTACCCTACACCATAACCTTAAACTTAAACCTAAGCCTAACCCTAACACTAACCCTATCCTTAAACATTACCCAAACCATAGCCTGAAACCTAACCCAAACCCTAACCCTAACACTAACCCTAATATTTTACCTAAGTTTAACCATATCCCTAAACATAACCCTATTTACAGAAACTGGAGTGTGAGCTTAGTACTCAATTTCACATTAACAAAGTTGTGTTCTCAAAGTCACACAGTGCTACGTACACACATGTCTTAACTTCCCTCTTTTTTCCACAAGAAAGGACACTTTACCTGAATCTGTACTAAAGAGATTTATTCTACTTAATCATAACTTAGTGGCAGGCATCTTGGTTAATCTATGTTATAGAAAATTTATCTTAGGTGCTCTTTCATTTTCAATTTACCACAAAAGTGGCATTTCAGAGAAGTACTTCCATAGATGTCTTTCAACAGTAAGTATTACTCAAGACACCATGCATTTCAACTATTACTAAAAGGAGTCCATTGAGTGTTGGGAACCGCCCTGACTGGTATCAGAAACTGAAACCCCCGCCTAGGCTAAGGGTAAGGGAACGCCCTTGGAACTGTAAGCTAGCAAGGAGACAAAAGCTTATCTCCCTGGCAGGAATGCTGCTTCTGCTGCTTTATTCATAACTGAACCCCCAAAAGCTTGGTCAGTTAGCCAAAGACGGGTAAGATTCCCCATGGGGGGAATGACCTAAGATAGGCATGATCACTTTGGGAGGCCCCCCAAAAGAAGGACTTGGGGGGCTGCAGCAAAAGGGGGTGATGGACCCTCGCTCCTTGGCTTTGACATAGCCTGAGTTCTCATCGTCTGGGAGAAAATCTCCTTATTGCCTTAGTTCCCTTGCTCCAGCTAAGCCTGAAACAATGACAGGGTGGTGCAGCTCTGTGCTGAAAAGGGCGGATTCCTGGGTGATCTGGCCTAAGAAAGAATATGTAAATTACTGTGAAACCTTCTTTGTTTAGAATGCTCTCAGTTGAATGAGAAGGGTCCAAGGAGGAAGTTAGTTTGTTCCTCAAAGTCTTACAGCTCTTTGACCCCGACTCAATAGACGGGCAGATTTCCTTGTTTTCTATGGTTCCTTACTTCCCCCTAATGAGTACTGTACTTTACCTGAATTATTATGCAAAATGAGCCCAATAAAAGGTATGGATGGTAAATCGGCACGTCCCCCACTAGGGGGGGTGGCCATTTCGTCCCTACTTCCCCACAGAAACTAGTTTGTCTCTGTGCATGTGTTTTTTCTCGAGTGTTTTTCGATGAGCCATTCACAGCGTTCTGTGGTCACTGCTGGCCGGTGACCCAAGCATCAGCTGGCGCCCAATGTGGGGCTTCGATTCAGGACCACAGAGGTGGGACCCTGTTTGAGACCACTTGGAACCAGCGGCTACGAGCTGTCGCTGTGGACAATGCATCAACTTCGGGTGGATTTGCACGCTAACAGCCCAGGTAAGGGCCGACGACCCCGTACTCTTTCTAGGGCATGTCATAGGATGCATTGAATTTTCAGGGAAGTAGGTCTTTCTTTTCTAGGTCTTTTCTCTCTTCGAGACAGCCTATAATTGGGTAAATGGTAATTTATTTCTCAAGTTTGGGGGAACAAACGATTTGCCTTGAAAAAAAAAAGTAATCAGGTGATTTATTTTGGCCAATTAAAAATAAAAGTAAGCTTTTTCTTTAAAAAATAAGAAGAAAAAGGGGTAAACATGGGTTGTAACTTATCTAAAGGGCAGAAAGGTTTTCTGCGTATATTACAACAAGTTCTTAAAGTAGCAAAGTATAAGGTGAAAGAAAAGCATCTGATTCAGCTTTTGCAATCTATAAGAAAATATTGTCCTTCATTTCCTGATAGAGGTATGTTAGACATTGATGTTTGGGAAAAGGTGGGTGAAAGGTTGAAATCTTTGCAAAACAGTGGTATATCTATTGGTGTACACACCTTTGTAACCTGGAGGCTTGTCAGAGATTCTCTCGAGTTTATTTGGGTAAAGAAAACAGAGCTAGACAAGGAGGAATCTGATTCTGACAGTGAAACGGTGTGCAAATTGAGTGAGCAGATCACGGAGGCCCTGCCTTCACCCCCACAGAGAAGGATGGATTTTGCTCTGTATCTGCTCTGAAAAGGAAATTGAGGATTCCAGGGAAGGTTGAAACTTCACACTCTAGGAATGTAAATGGGAAACTGTAAAGATAAATAGAAAAGTAAAAGTTTTAAGAAAGATGTTATGTGATGAAGGTATGAGGCATGGAGATATAATCTTGGTGAATATCAGAAAGTATGGAAGAAGGAATAGAAGGTTTGTGAATGTTGCAGAAAGTCTGTGGAAGTAAATGTTTTAAGAAAGAATTATGTGGTGTGTGTTAGTAATGGAATGTATAAGGCATGGAGATGCAATCTTGGTGGATATCAGAAGGTGTATGAAAGAAAGAATAGAGAGTTTGTGAATGTTGCAGAAGGTCTGTGGAAGTGAAAGTTTTCAGAAACCTGGTAGATATCAGAAGGAAAAGGATTTTCCTTCATACTTTATATTTTTCTCCCTACCCGATCCCTCCAGAATTTGGCATTCTGAAGGAGTGAATGATGACATAAGGTTTCTTTGCATACATCTAACAAGACCAGTCGTTAATAGTGGTTATGATTTAATTGTGCCTTCCAACTCTTTCCAAATCTGTCATCTCCAGAATATGACCAGAAAATGAATGAATCCAAATGGCATTATAGCATTTAACAATGCACTGCCCTCCTTATGAGTCCGACAGTTTGTTAACACCTGGTTGCACTTATTGTTTAATCAATACTACTTTAGAATTAGTCCAACAGCCTCAAATAGATCAGGAGATCCTGACCCGCCTTTCTGCAGTTGAATCAGCACTGGACTGGATTGGCGAATGTCAGCACGCACTGGTGACTCGTCAGCACCTAACTTGTGACCCTGGTTTCTCCAGACTGTGTGTCACACCGCTACAATGGAATTCCAGCCAACATACTTGGACTGATATACAACATTGCTTGAGGGGAGCTTTCTCCACTAATTTAAAAGGACAAATTGATATATTGCAGTTGGAGTTACATCAGCAGCTGCAGGACATTCAACGTTTAACCAAACAGGACATTTTTCGAGCCCTTAATGAAAATATTAGTTGGCTGAATCCTAAAACATGGTTTGATGGAATTAATTTGAGAATTTGGGTTTTTGGAGCTACTGGTTGTTTACTGATTGTAATATTGATTTGTGTGCTTCGATGTATTTGCAAATTGTTTTCCCAGGGTCGTATCAGAGACCAGCAAGTAGCCACCTTTATGGAACCCTTAGCAGTCCTAACTGAAAACAGGGAAGAAGGTATGAAAAACCATTCTGGCAGACATAAAATTAAAACTCAATGCCCACGTAAGAAAGTGGGTGATGAGTCGGTGCGCAGAACTGCACCTGTTAGGAAATCCTATTGTAAAAAGTCAGGCTTGCATTATGCTCAAACTGCCTTGTGATTTGCCTTTCCTGATATCTATGTAATTTCACCCAAAGATTGAAATGTAATCAGACCTAATACTTTTGTTTTTCCCTTAATATGTTTTCTTGCACTGAATTTAGAAATTTAGGTATTCACAACCCATAGAATTTAGTTTCTGCTTTAATTTCTATTATTGCCTTATGATGTATGTAGATGTTGCTTTTCTTCTGATTTGCATTGGAAAACAGCAAGAGTAGGTTTCACAGGCTTAACAACCACAATTGATTTTAAAAACTAAAAAAGGGGGAGATGTTGGGAACCGCCCTCACTGGTATCAGAAGCTGAAGCCCCCGCCTAGGCTAAGGGTAAGGGAACGCCCTTGGAACTGTAAGCTAGCAAGGAGACAAAAGCTTATCTCCCTGGCAGGAATGCTGCTTCTGCTGCTTTATTCATAACTGAACCCCCAAAAGCTTGGTCAGTTAGCCAAAGACGGGTAAGATTCCCCATGGGGGGAATGACCTAAGATAGGCATGATCACTTTGGGAGGCCCCCCAAAAGAAGGACTTGGGGGGCTGCAGCAAAAGGGGGTGATGGACCCTCGCTCCTTGGCTTTGACATAGCCTGAGTTCTCATCGTCTGGGAGAAAATCTCCTTATTGCCTTAGTTCCCTTGCTCCAGCTAAGCCTGAAACAATGACAGGGTGGTGCAGCTCTGTGCTGAAAAGGGCGGATTCCTGGGTGATCTGGCCTAAGAAAGAATATGTAAATTACTGTGAAACCTTCTTTGTTTAGAATGCTCTCAGTTGAATGAGAAGGGTCCAAGGAGGAAGTTAGTTTGTTCCTCAAAGTCTTACAGCTCTTTGACCCCGACTCAATAGACGGGCAGATTTCCTTGTTTTCTATGGTTCCTTACTTCCCCCTAATGAGTACTGTACTTTACCTGAATTATTATGCAAAATGAGCCCAATAAAAGGTATGGATGGTAAATCGGCACGCCCCCCACTAGGGGGGCATTTCATCCCTACTTCCCACAGAAACTAGTTTGTCTCTATGCATGTGTTTTTTCTCGCGTGCTTTTCGACGAGCCATTCACAGCGTTCTGTGGTCACTGCTGGCCGGTGACCCACGCGCATCAATTGAGTAACGTTATGAACTCTGTAGAAGTTGTTTCCTTCAAAAGCCTCTCCTTTGCAAGTGTTTCATAAACATTGAAACACTTCATTACTGTTCAATACAAATGAAATGCACTTGGTTACAGAAAATGGGCTGTTAGATTCATAGTCAGGTTAACATTGACAAAATTGTCTTCTAAAGGTCAGATACTGCTCTATACACTCATGTCTTAACTTCCCTTATCTATTTACAGGAAAGAGTATCTAGGATGAATCTGTAGTAAAGATGTAGATTCTATTTAAAGGTGACCTACTATTATGTGTCTGTGCTCTCAATTGTAGGAGAAAATTGATCTTAGAAGGTCTTTTTAAAAAAAAATTACACAAAAGAGGCATTTCAGAGTAGTACTTCTACAGAAGTTTTAAGCAGTACACATTACTGGAGACACCATTTATTTCACTTGTACTGAAAGGAGTACCTTTACTGAGCTCTATAAGCAATGAAGAAGTTACTTCCTTAAATCTGTTTTTTTAACCCTAACCGTAACATTAACCCACACAGTAACCCTAACTCTAAACCGAAAGTTAAAACTTACCCTAACCCTAACTTTATTCCTAACCTTAAACCTACATCTAACCCTAACTCTAACAGCAATCTTGACCTTAATATAACCCTAACCCTAACTTAAACCTAACCTACCCCCTAACCCTAACCCTAAACTTATACCCAACTTGACCTTATCCCAATACATAACCCTCATTACACAAAATGGACTTTGAGATTCATAATGAATTTCTCATTACAAAATTGTCTTCTCCAAGTCACACAGTGCTTTATATGTACAAGATGTAACTTCTGTCTTCTTTTCACAGAAAAGGATACTTTCCATGAATCTATACTAAAGAGATTTATTCTATTTAATCATAACTAAGTGGTAGGCATCTTTGTTAATCAATGTTACAGAAAATTTATCTTAGGTGCTCTTTGGCTCTCAAAATTACCAAAATAGAGGCATTTCAGAAAAGTACTTCTATAGAAGTGTTTCAACTGTATGTATTACTAGAGACACCCTGCATTTCTTTCTTTTTTTTAAATATATTTTATTGATTATGCTATTACAGTTGTCCAATTTCCCCCCTTCTCTCCTCTCCACCCTGTACCCCCTCCCACCCACATTTCCCCCTTTAGTTCATGTCCATGTGTCATACTTATGAGTTCTTTAGTTTCTATATTTCCCGTACTATTCTTGCCCTCCCCCTATCTATTTTCAACCTACATTCTATGCTACTTATTCTCTATACCTTTTCCCCCTCTCTCCTCCTCCCACCCTCCTGCTGCTAACCCTCCATGTGCCCTCCATTTCTGTGGTTCTGTTCCTGTTGTAATTGTTTACTTAGTTTCTTTTGGTTTTGCTTTAGGTGTGGTTGTTGATATTTGTGAGTTTGCTGTCCTTTTACTATACATGTATTTTCTTTATCTTCTTTTCTTAGATAAGTCCCTTTAGCATTTCATAAAATAAGGGCTTGGTGATGATGAACTCCTTTAACTTGACCTTATCTGAGAAGCACTTTATCTGCCCTTCCATTCTAAATGAGAGCTTTGCTGGATAGAGCAATCTGGGATGTAGGTGCTTGTCCTTCATGACTTGGAATATTTCTTTCCAGCCCCTTCTTGCCTGTAAGGTCTCTTTGGAGAAATCTGCTGGCAGTCTGATGGGAACTCCTTTGTAGGTTACTGTCCCCTTATCTCTTGCTGCTTCTAGGATTCTCTCCTTCGTTTTTACCTTGGCTAATGTAATTATGATGTGCCTTGGTGTGTTTCTTCTTGGGTCCAACTTCTTTGGGGCTCTCTGAGCTTCTTGGATTTCTTGGAAGACTGTTGCCTTTGCCAGATTGGGGAAGTTCTCCTTTATTATTTGTTCAAATATGTGCTCAATTTGTTGCTTTTCCCCTTCCGATTCTGGTACCCCTATAATTTGGATATTGGAACGTTTAAAGGTGTCTTGGATGCTCTTAATCTTTTCCTCAATTTTTTGAATTCTTATTTCATCATGCTTTCCTGCTTGGTTGATTCTATCTTCCTTCTGGTCCACTGTATTGTTTTGAGACTCAGATTCCTTCCTTTCACTATTGGCTCTCCTCCGCGAGTCTTCCTGCATCTGTTTTATGGTAACTCTGTATTCTTTCATCTAATTTGCGTCCAAATCCACCAGTTCCATGAGCTTTCTGATCACCAGTGTTTTGAACTGTGCATCTGATAGATTGGCTAATTCTTGGTCGCTCAAAAGGATGAGTCCTGGGGGACTGATTTGCTCTGTTGAAAACATGGGGTTTTTTTTTTCCCCCATCTCTCCTTTTTTATTTTTTTTTTCCGGTCTGGTTGCTCTTGTTACGGTGGGGGGCGGAGCCTTAGGTGCTCACCGGGGCTGGGCACCCCGGTCACTAGATTGTGATGTTATATGTGGGGACGGGGCGGGAGCGGGGCGGGAGAAAACAATGGCGGTAGTTCCGTTCCCCTGGACTCAGACCCTTGTCTGGGCTTCCGGGCCGCGAGTTCTGCCCTGGTCCACAATCGCTGCCCCTCTGGGTCTGCCAGCCGCAGCTTGCGTACTCAGGGATCACCGCTGCCTTCTTGCGCGCCAGATGGCTTTTGCGCCGATTTCGCGCCAAACCTACCCCCGACCTCCGCGGGCCGCTGACCCCAGCCAGCCCCGCGCCCGCCAGCTCGTCTTCTCCTACCAGTCTGGATGAACGTGTCTACTTCAACTTCTTGGCTGCCCGACTTCCAAGTCAGTAAATGTAATACATCACATAAACAAAAGTAAAGACAAAAGCCACATGATTATATCAATTGATGCGGAAAAAGCATTTGATAAGGTACAGCACCCATTCATGATAAAAACACTCGGCAAAGTGGGAATAGAGGGAGCATTCCTCAACATAATAAAGGCCATATATGAGAGACCTAAGCCAACATCATACTCAATGGCCAAAAATTAAAATCTTTTCCACTAAGATCAGGAACAAGACAAGGCTGTCCACTTTCACCACTTCTATTCAATATAGTACTGGAAGTTTTAGCCACAGCAATCAGACAAGAAAAAGAAATAAAAGTCATCCAAATCAGAAAGGAGGAAACAGAACTGTCACTGTTTGCAGATGACATGATAGTGTACACAGAAAATCCTATAGACTCTACCAAAAAAACTGCTTGACCGAATAAATGAATTTGGCAAAACAGCAGGATAGAAAGTCAATATCCAGAAATCAAAGGCATTTCTGTACACCAACAATGAAACAGCAGAAACAGAGATCAAGGAAAAAATCCCATTTGAAATAGCAAAAGGAAAATAATATATCTAGGAATAAATATAACCAAAGAGGTAAAAGACCTATATTCAGAAAACTATATAACACTCAGGAAAGAAATCAAGGAAGACACAAACAAATGGAAACATATACCGTGTTCATGGATTGAAAGAATTAATATCATCAAAATGTCCATACTACCCAAAGCAATTTACACATTCAATGCAATTCCTATTAAAGTACCAATGGCATATTTCACAGACATAGAACAAACACTTCAAAAATTTATATGGAATCATAAACGACCCCGAATAGCTGCTACAATTTTGAGAAAGAAGAGTAAAGTAGGAGGGATCACAATACCCGACACTAAACTATACTACAAGATCACTGTAATCAAAACAGCCTGGTACTGGCATAAAAACAGGCACATAGACCAATGGAACAGAACAGAGAGCCCAGAAATAAACCCAAGTCTCTATGGTCAATTAGTATTTGACAAAGGAGGCAGCAACATAAAATGGAGTAAAAATAGCCTCTTCAACAAAGGGTGTTGGGAGAACTGGACAGCCACGTGCAAAAAAATGAAACTTGAGCACCAACTAACACCATATACAAAAATAAGTTCAAGGTGGATAAAAGACTTAAATATAAAATGTGACACCATTAAAGTCCTAGAGGAGAACGTAGGTAGGAAAATCTCAGATGTTTCACGAAGAAACTTTTTTACTGACTTGTCCCCTAGAGCAAGGGATATAAAGGAAAGAATAAACAAATGGGACCTCATCAAAATTAAAAGCTTCTGCACAGCTAAAGAAAACAGTATCAAAACTAAAAGAGAACCAACTGTATGGGAAAACATATTTGCCAATGATACCTCAGACAAGGGTTTCATCTCCAAAATATATAAAGAACTTACATGACTGCTCTCTAAGAAGACAAGGAATCCAATTAAAAAGTGGCAAAGGACATGAACAGACACTTCTCCAAGGAGGACATACATCAAATCCAAAGACACAGGAAATGATGTTCAATATAGCTAGCTATCAGAGAAATGCAAATGAAAACCACAATGAGATACCACTTCACACCAGTCAGAATGGCCATCATAAACAAAGCAACAAACAACAAGTGTTGGAGAGGTTGTGGAGAAAAGGGGACCCTAGTGCACTGTTGGTGGGACTGCAGACTGGTACAACCACTATGGAAAGCAGTATGGAACTTCCTCAGAAAACTAAAAATGGATCTGCCTTTTGACCCTGTGATTCCACTGCTGGGACTCTATCCTAAGAATACTAAAACACCTATCCAAAAGAACCTATGCATCCCAATGGTCATAGCAGCACAATTTACAATAGCTGGATGCTGGAAGCAACCAAGATGCCCATCAGTAAATGAATGGATCAAAAAACTATGGTACATTTACACAATGGAATTCTATGCAGAAGAAAGAAAGAAAGAGCTCTTACCCTTTGCAACAGTTTGGATGGAGCTGGAAAGCATTATGCTAAGCGAAATAAGCCAGGCAGTGAAAGACAAATACCATATGATATCACCTTTAACAGAAACCTAAACAACAAAACAAAGAAACAAGCAAAATGTAACCAAAGACACTGAAATAGAGGACAGGCTCACAGTGACCACAGTGGGGAGAAGAGGGAATTTCAAGGGACAATGGGAAGGGTTTACAGGAACAAATTTAAAAGACACATGGACAAAAACTAGGGGGAGGGTGGAATGGAAGGGAAGAGCGGAGGGTTGGGTGGGTGGGCTGGAATGGGAGTAAAAGGGAGAAAACTGTACTTGAACATAGATTAAAATAAAATAAATAAATAAACAACTTTACTAAAGATTCATCCAAGGTACTCATTCCTGTCACTTAAATAGGGAAGTTAAGACATGAGTGTACAGAGCAGTATCTTACCTGGAGAAGATGACTTTGTGAATGTGAACCTGACTATGAATATAACAGCCTATTTTCTGTAACCAAGTGCATTTCAATCACATTGAACAGTAATGAACTGTTTCAATGCTTACAAATAACTGGGAAGTGAGAGGCTTTTGAAAAAATCAGGTTTAAGAAAACAACTTGTACAGAGTTTATAACATTACTCAATGGACTCCTTTTAGTAGTAGTTGAAATGTATGGTGATCCAGTAATACATACTGTTGGAACACCTCTGTGGAAGTACTTTTCTGAAATGCCACTTTTGTGGTAATTTTGATAACAAAAGTGCAACTAAGATAAATTTTCTGTAACATTTATTAACCAAGATTACTACCTCTAAGTTATAATTAAATATAATAAATCTCTTTAGTACAGATTCATCCAAAGTATCCTTTCCTGTGAAAATAAGAGGGAAGTAAAGTTATGTATGTATATAGCACTGTGTAACTTGGAGAAGACAATTTTGTTAATGTGAAATTGAGTATGAATCTCATGGTGCACTTCGTGTAAGGAGTTACGTATAGAAATAGGGTTAAGGTTAGGTATAAAATTAGGTTTAGGGCTGGGTTAGGGTTTGGATTAGGTTTAAGGTTAGGGTTTGGATTACATTTAATGTTAGAGTTACTGTTAGGGTTAAGTTTTGGTTTAGGTTTAGGTTTAAGGTTAGGTTTAGGGTAAGTTTTAAATTTAGTGTTAGGGTTAGGGTTTGGTTTAAGATTAGGGTTAGGGTTAAAAAACAGATTTAAGAAAGTAAATTCTTCAGTGTTTATAGAGCTCAGTCAATGTACTCCTTTCAGTACAAGGGAAATAAATTGTGTCTCCAGTAATACATACTCTTTAAACACTTCTGTGGAAGTATTACTCTGAAATGCCTGTTTTGTGGCAATTTTTGTAAAAAAGAGCTTTGAAGGTCAACTTTCTCTTACAATTGAGAGCACAGACACATCATACTAAATCATATTTAAGTATACTAAACATCTTGACTACAGATTCATCCAAGGTACTCTTTCCTGTCAACAGCATAGGGAACCTAAGACATTTGTGTACAGAGCAGTATCTGACCTTGAGAAGATGGTTTTTTGAATATGAAACTGAGTATGAATCTAATAGCCCTTTTTCAAGAACCCTATTTAAGGTTAAGGTTAGGGTTAGTGTTAGGTTTAGGGTTACATTAGAGAAAAACAGGTTTAAGAATGTAACTTCTTCAGTGTTTATGAACTCAGTCAATATATTCCTTTCAGTAGAACTGAAGTGAATATTGTCCCCATGAATACATACTTTAACACTTCTGTCAAAGTAATTTTCTAAAATTCTACTTTTGTGGTAATTTTCATAGCAAAAGAACAACTAAGATAAATATTCTGTAACATTGATTGACCATGATGCTTAACACTAAGATATGAATAAATAGAATAAATCTCTTTAGTACACATTCTTCCAAAGTATTCTTTCCTGTGGAAAAAAAATAGGGAAGTTGGGAAGTATGTTTATGTAGCAGTATGTGACTTTGATAAGACGGTTTTGTTAATGTGAGATTGAGTATGAATCTAACAATCCATTTTCTGTAACCAGGGTTAGACTTAGGGTTAGGTTTAAGGTTACAGTTAGGGTTAAGACTAGTGTTAGGGTGGGTTAAGGTTTTAAAAAACAGGTTTAAAATGCAACTTCTTCAGTGTTTATTGAGCTCAGTCAATGTACTCATTTCAGTAGAAGTGAAATGAATGGTGTCTCCAGTAATATATACTGGTTTATCACTTCTTTGCTTGTATTGCTTCCAAATGCCTCTTTTGTGGTAACTTTGATAGATAAAGATCCTCCAAGGTCAACTTTCTCTTACAATTGAGTTAACAGAGGCCTACCTCAGTGTCTTCTTTATGTACAGAAAAACATTGTAAAAGTCAGCTCTAAAGTATTTTTGATGGAAAAAGAATACAGAATATAACCCATGCGTATGCTGTGTAGCACTCAATCTGAAGAAAATGGTTTTGCGAGTGTGACACGGAGTATGAATCTAAGAGTCTAATTTCTATAAACAAGTGTATTTCTCTCATTTAACAGTAGTTACCTATTTTAAAGCATTCAACTCACTTGCAAATGTCGCTCTTCAGAAAAGAAACAGATTTAAGAAAGTAAATTCTTTAGTGCTTATATAGCTGAGTTAAACTACTCCTTTCAGTAGAAGTGAAATGAATGGTGTCTCCAGTAATACATAATATTTTAACACTTCTGTAGAAGTATTGCTCTGAAATGCCTCTTTTGTGATAATTTTATTTAAAAAGAGCTTCCAAGGTCAATTTTCTCTTACAATTCAAAGCGCAGACACATAATACTAAGTCATCTTTAAGTAGAATAAACATCTTCAGTACAGATACACCCTAAGTACTCTTACCCGTAAAAACAATAGGGAAGTTAAGACATGAGATTACAGAGTGGTATCTGACCTGGAGGAGTCATTTTTGTGAAAGTCAAACTGAGTATGAATCCAACAGCCCATTTTCTGTAACCACGTGTTTCAATCATATTGTACAGAAATAAACTGTTTAATCACTTACTAATCACTTGAAAATGAGAGACTTCTGAACAGTTTTAAGAAAACAACTTCTACAGTGTTTATAACATTATGTAACATTCCTCAATATAGTCCTTTTAGTAGTAGCTGAAATGAGTGTTGTCTCCAGTAATACATACTGTTTTAAAACTTATAAAGAAGTGCTTCTCTGAAATGCCACTTTTGTGGTAATTTTGATAGTGAAGGAGCAACTAAGATAAATATTTTGTAACATTGATTCACCAAGATGCCTAACACTAAGTTATGCTTAAACAGAATAAATCTCTTTAGTACAGATTCATCCAAAGCATTCTTTCCTGTGAAAAGAATAGGAAAGTTAAGACATGTGTATGTAGCAGTGTGTTACTTGAAGAAGACAGTTTTGTCAATGTGAAATTGAGTATTAATCTAACACTCCATTTTCTATAACCAGGGTTAGGGTTAAGGTTAGAGTTGGGGTTACGGTTATGTTTAAGGTTACTGTTAGGGTTAGGGTTAGGTTTAACATTTGGGTTAGTGTTAAGTTTAGGTTTCAGTTAGTGTTAGGGTTAGGTTTAGGTTTAAGTTTGTGGTTAAGGTTAGGGTTAGGTTTAACTTTAGAGTTAGGGTTAAGGTTAGGGATAGGGTTAGAAAAAAACAGGTTTAAGAAAGTAGCTTTTTCAGTGTTATGGTGTCTAGTCAATGTACTCCTTTCAGGTGAAGTGAAATGAATGGTGTCGGCAGTAATACATACTGTTTAAACGCTTCTGTAGAAATATTTTTCTGAAATGCCTCTTTTTTAGTAATTTTCCTGGAAAAAAAGCTTCTAAGATGGACTTTCTGTTACAATTGACAGTAGAGACACAATACTAACTCATGTCTAAGTGGAATAAACATTTTTAGGACAGATTGATCCAAAGTACTCTTTCTTGTTAAAAGAAAAGGGAAGATAAGACATGAGTGCACAGAGCAGAATCCGACCGCGAGAAGATGATTTTGTGAACATGAAACTGACTATGAATCTAACAGCCCATTTTATGTAACCAAGTGCATTTCTCTCAGATTTAACAGTAATGAACTGTTTCAATGCTTACAAATCACATGGAAATGAGACTGTTGCAAGCAAAACAGGTTTAAGAAAACAAGTTGTACTATGTTTATAACATTAGTCAATGTACGCCTTTTAGTAGAAGTTGAAATAAACGGTGTCTCCAGTAGTACATCAGTAGTACATACTGTTTCAACACTACTGTAGAAGTTCCTCTCTGAATTGCCACTTTTGTGGAAATTTTGATAAAGAAAGAGCTTGTAAGATCAACTCTCTGTTACAATTGTGTGAACAGAGGCCTAACTCAATGTCGTCTTTAAGTAGAATACAACTCTGCAGTACAGAATACCCCAGGGTATGTTTTTATATAGACACAATGGTGAAGATAAGACATGCATGTACAGTGTAGTACTTGCCTTGGAGAAACCACTTTTGTGAATGTGAAAATGATTATGAATCCAAGAGTCCAATTTCTGTAAATAAGTGCACTTCTCTCTGATTGAATGATCATAAACTGTTTCTACTCTAACAAAACACTTGGAAATGATAATCTGTTGAACAAAACAGGTTTAAGAAATCATGTTCTAGTGTTTATAACATTAGTTAATATATTCCTTTCAGTAGAATATGAAATGAGTGGTGTCTCCAGTAATACATACTGTTTTATCACTTCTGTAGAAGTACTGCTCGGAAATGCCACTTTTCTGGTAATTTTGATAGCGAAAGAGCTTCTAAGATCAATTTTCTGTAACATTGAGTGACCAGACGCCTAACACTATGTCATCGCCAAGTAGCATAAACCCCTCCAGTACAGAGTCCTCCAAAACATCCCTTCATGTAAGAATATTTGGGGATATAAGACATATGTGCATTGTGTAGTACCTGACCTGCTGAAAATGGTTCTGTGTGAAACTGAGTATGAATCTAACAGTCTCCTTTCTGTAAACAATTGCATTACTCTCTAATTCAATGGTAAGAACCTATGTCAATGCTTCAAAATCACTTGGAAATGACACTTATGAGAAAAATAACAGGTTCAAGGAAGTAACTTCTTCAGTGTTTACAGAGCTCAATCAATGTATTCCTTTCAGTAGAAGTTGGAATGAATGGTGTCTCCAGTAATACATACTGTTTTAACACTTCCATAGAAATACTGTTCTGAAATGCCTGTTTTGTGGTAATTTTCCCAGAAAAAAAAAGAGCTTCTAAGATCAACTTTCTGTTACAAGTGAGAGCATAGACACGTAATACTAAGTCATGTTTAAGTAGAATAAACCTCTTTAGTACAGATTCATCCAAAGTACTCTTTCCTGCAGAAAAAAATAGGGAATATCAGACATGTGTGTACAGTGTAGTATCTGACATGGAGAAAACCATTTTGCAAATGTAAAACTGAGTATGAATCTAAGAGTCCAATTTCTGTAAACAAGTGCATTTCTCTCTGATTGAATGGTCATAAACTGTTTCAATGCTAACAAATCACTTGGCAATGATACTCTGTTGAACAAAACAGGGTTAAGAAAACAGCTTGTACAGTGTCTAAAACATTAGTCAATGTATTCCTTTCTGTAAAGTTGAAATGAATGGTGTCTCCAGTAATACATACTGTTTTATGACTTCTGTAGAAGTGCTGCTTGGAAATGCCACTTTTCTGGTAATTTTGATAGCGAAAGAGCTTCTAAGATCAATTTTCTGAAACATTAAGTGACCAGATGCCTAACACTATGTCATCTTAAAGTACCATAAACCTCTGCAATACAGATTCCTCTAAAGAATTCCTTTACACAAAAAGATTTGTGGAGAAAAGGCATGCATTTTCTGTGCAGTACCTGATCTGCCAAAAACGGTTTCATAAGTGTGAATCTGGATATGAAGCTAACAGTCTCCTTTCTGTAAACAAGTCCATTTCTCTCTGATTGAACAGTAATGGCCTATTTCAACACTTCCAAATCACTTGGAAATGTCACTCTTTAGAAAAACCAGGTTTAAGAAAGGAACTTCTTTAGTATTTATAGAGCTCAATGAAGTTACTTCTTGCTATAGATGTTGAAATGAATGATGTCTCCAGTAATATATACTGTTTAAAATTTCTGTAGAAGTATTGCTCTGAAAAGCCACTTTTCTGGTAATTTTGATAGTGAAAGGACATGAAAGACCAACTTTCTGTTACAACTGATTGAATGGATGCATGACACTAAGTGATGTTTAAGTAGAGTAAGCCTCTTTAGTACAGATTCATCCAAAGTATTCTTTCCTGTAAAAAGAGTAAGGAAGACAACACATGTGTGTATTGTGTAGCATCTGATCTCATAGAATGTGGTTTTGTGAATGTGAAACTGAGTAGAATCTAGCAGTCCATTTTCTGTAAACAAATGCATTTCTCTCAGATTGAACAATAATCAACTCTTTCAATGCTTACAAATCACTTAGAAATAAGACTCTTTTGTACAAATCAGGTTTAAGAAGACACGTTGTACAGTATTCATAACATTAGTCAATGTACTCCTTTCAGTACAAGTTGAAATGAATGGTGTCTCCAGTAATACATACTATTTTAACACTTCTGTAGAAGTAGTGCTCTGAAATGCCACTTTTGTGGTAATTTTGATAGAGAAAAAGCTTCTAAGATAAATTTTCTGTAACATTGAGTGACCACACACCTAAACCTATGTCACCTTCATGTAGCATAAACTGCTACAGTAGAGATTCCTCCAAAGCATTCCTTCATGTAAAATGAATTGGGGAGAAAAGATATGCATGTACTGTGTAGTAGCTGTCCTGCCAAAAATGATTTTCAGCAGAAACTTATGTGTGAAACTGAGTATAAATCTAATAGTCTGCTTTCTGTAAACAAGTGCATTTCTCTCTGGCTTACTTTAATGACCTATTTCAGTGGTTCAAAATCATTTGGAAATGACACTCTTTGGAAAAAAAAACAGGTTAAAGAAAGTTACTCCATGTTTATAGAGCTCAGTCAATATACTCCTTTCAGTAGAAGTTTAAATGAATGGTGTCTCAAGTAATATATAATGTTTAACACTTCTCTAGAAGTATTGCTTTGAAATGCCAATTTTCTGGTAATTTTGTTAATGAAAGGGCTTCTAACACCCTCTTTCTGTTACAATTGAGAGAACAGATGCATAACACTAAGTCATATTTGAGTAGAATAAACCTCTTTTTTTCTAATTTTATTTGAATCATTGTTTAAGTACAGTTTTCTGTTCTTTCATCCCATTCCATCCCACCCATTCATCTTTCCCCACTTCCCTCTCTTTTCCACCCTTTCTAATTTTTGTCCATGTGTCTTTTGTATTTGTTCCTTTAAACCCTTCTCAATCTCTCCTGAAATTCCCTTGAAATTCCCTCCCCTCTCCCCTCTGGTCACTGTCAGCCTGTTCTCTATTTCAGTGTCTTTGTCTATATTTTGCTTATTTGTTTGCTTTGTTGTTTAGGTTCCTTTTAAAGGTGAGATCATATGGTATTTGTCTTTCACTGCCTGGCTTCTTTCACTTAGCATAATGCTTTCCAGCTTCATCCATGCTGATGCAAAGGGTAGGCGCTCCTTCTTTCTTTCTGCTGTGTAGAATTCCATTGTGTATATATGTACCACACCTTTTGATCCATTCATTTACCAATGGGTACCTAGGTTGCTTCCAGCACTTGGTGCTGCTATGAACATTGGGGAGCATAGAATAAACCTCTTGAGTACAGATTCATCCAAAATACTCTTTCCTGCAAAAAGAATTGGGAAGACAAGACATGTATGTACAGTGCAAAATCTGACTCAGTGAAGAATGTTTTGTGAATATGAAACAGAGGATGAATCTAACAGCCCATTTTCTGTAACCAAGTGCATTTCTCTCAGATCAAACAGTAATCAGCTCTTTCAATGCTTACAAATCACACAGAAATGAGACTCTTTTGAGCAAAACACATGTAAGGAAATACCTTGTACACTGTTCATAACATTATTCAATGTACTCCTTTGAGTAGAAGTTGAAATGAATGGTGTCTCCAGTAATACATACTGTTTTAACACTTCTGTAGAAGTAATGCTCTGAAAAGCCACTTTTCTGGTAATTTTGATAGCAAAACAGTTTCTAAGTTAAATTTTCTGTAACATTGAGTGACCAGACTCCTAACACTCTGTCATCTTTAAGTAGCATAAACCTCTACAGTACAGAATCCTCTAAAGTATTCCTTCATATAGAAAAATTTGGGGAGATAAGACATGTGTGCATTGTGTAGTAGCCAACCTGCTGAAAATGGTTTTGTAAGTGTGAAATTGAGTATGAATCTAACAGTCCACTTTCTGTAAACAAATGCATTTCTCTCTGATTGAACAGTAATGGCCTATTTCAACACTTACAAATCACTTAAAAATGACACTCTTAGAAAAAAAACAGGTTTAAAAAGTAACTTCTTCAGTGTTTGTAGAGCTCAGTCAAGGTACTTCTTTCAGGAGAAGTTGAAGTGAATGGTGTCTCAAGGAAAACTTTTCTAGAAGTATTGCCTTGAAATGCCACTTTTCTGGTAATTTTGATAGTGAAAGGACTTTCAAGACCAACCTTCTGTTACAATTGAGTGAACAGACGCATAACTCTAAGTCATATCTAAGTAGAATAAACCTCTTTATTACAGATTCATCCAAAGTATTCTTTCCTGTAAAAAAAATAGGGAAGAGAAAAAATGTGCGTATTGTGTCATGTCCAATGTTGGAGAACACGGTTTTGTGAATGTGCAACTGAGTACAAATCTAACAGCCCATTTTTCTGTAACCAAGTGCATTTCAATCATATTGAACTGTAATGATCTGTTTCAACACTTACAAATCACTCAGAAATGAGACTGTTTTGAACAAAACAGGTTTAAGAAAACACCTTGTACATTGTTCGTAACAGTCAGTGTACTCCTTTCAGTAGGAGTTGAAATGAATGGTAACTCCAGTAATACATACTCTTTTAAGATTTCTGTAGAACTAGTGCTCTGAAATGCCACTTTTGTGAAAATTTTGATAAGGAAAGACTTTGTAAGATCAACTATCTTGTATAGATGTATGTGTGTGCCTGGGTGCATTTGTGTGGACTGTGCATGGGTGCGTGTGTGGAGTGTGTGTGGGTGCACGTGTGTGGACTGTGTGTGGGTATGAGTGTGGACTGTGTGTATGGGTGTGCATGTGTGTATATGTGCACATATGTGCACTCTGTGTGGGTGCATAGGTGTACTGTGTGCTTGGGCCCACATGTGTGAACTGTGTGTGAGTATGTGCTTTGACTCTGTGTGGGTGTACACATGTGGACTGTGTGTGAGTGTGTGGGTGCATGTATGTGCACTGTGTGTTGGTACATGTGTGTGGACTGTGCGTGGGCATTTGTGGACTCTGTGTGTGGGTGCATGTCTGTGATGGTGCACCTGTGTGGTCTGTGTGTGGGTCCATGTGTACTGTGTGTGTTGGTGAACATGTGTGCATTGGTGCACATGTGTGAACTTTGTGAAGGTGTATGTGTGGAATGTGTGCATGGGTGCATGTGTGTTCCTGGGTGCACACGTGTGCATGGGTACACATTTGTGAACTGTTGTTGGGTGCCTGTGTAGGCTATGTGGGTGCATTTGTGGACTGTGTGCATGCACCTGATGCTCCTGTGTATCAGTGTGTGGGGGGGCTGTGTGGGTGCACATGTGTGTACTGTGCATGGGTACATGTGGACTGTTTGTGTGTGGGTACATGTGTGGGCGCAGGTACACATGTGTAGAGTGTGTGGGTGTGGACTGTGTGTGTGCATGTGTGTAGTGTGCATAGATATGTGTGGACTGTGTGCCTGGGTGCATGTGTGTGCATGGGTGAATGTGTGTGCCTGGGGACACGTGTGTGCAGTGTGCATGGATGCATGTGGACTGTGGTTGTGTGTGTGTGTGCTTGTGTTCATGGGTGCACATGTATTTGTGGGTGCACATGTGTGGACTGTGTTGGTGTGTTTGGACTGTGTATGTGGGTGCATGTGTGTGTGTATGGGTGACATGTGTGGACTGTCCTTGGGTGCATACATGTGGACTCTGTGGGAGCACTCGTGTGGATCGCATCAGTGCATGTGTGGACTGTGTGTGGGTTCACATGTGTGTGGGGGTGCACATGTGTAGACTGTGTGTGGGTACATGTGGACCATGTTAATTATTGCATTCTTGTGTATGGATGCACATGTGTGGGCTGTGCATGGGTGTACATGTGTGGGCTGTGTGGGGGGTGCAAATGTGTGGACTTTGCATGGGTGTGTGTGGGCTGTGTGCATGGGTGTATGTGTGTGCATTGGTTCACGTCCATGAATAGTGTGTGGATGTGTGTGTTGACTGTGTGCATGTGACCACATGTGTGTGGGTGCACGTATGTAGACTGTGTGTGGGTGCACGTGTGGACTGTGTGTGGGTGCACGCATGTGGACTGCGCATAGGTGCATGGGTACACATGTGTGCATGGACTGGATGCCAGCTTTAATGTAGTTTGGAAACATTCAGACATTGTCAGGTTCAAAATCCCTTCCAGGTGACTACATGTATGGATAAGCCATGATGGGTCTCTTGAAATGCAGGTGGCAGGTGCCTCGGAAATGCCCTCCTGAAGGCAGCATTGTGACTCGGGAAAGGGAGGAATGGAGGTGTGGATGTGGCATGTGGTCCAGGTGCAGCTGGAATGCTCAGTCCAGTTAGGAAGGTGTAAAAGCTGCTTTCTCAAGCCAGCAAAGCTGGCACATTAACATGCTGGCTGGGGCTGAGCCATCCCTGGCAGGGATAGTTTTAACTTTCAGGGATGCAGGGAAGAGCTGAGAAAGGATGCGGTCTTAAGCTTGTCCTTGCAGGAAGACACACAGCATCACGCAGGAAGAGGGAGGAGACCTGTGGACTGTGTGTGTGGGTGCACGTGTGGACTGTGCATGGGTGCATGTGTGGACTGTGTGCATGGGTGTTCATGGGTGCACATGTGTGGACTGTATGGGTGCGTGTGTGTGCACTGTGCATGGGTGCGTATGGGCTGTGCATGGGTGCATGTTTGTGGTTGCACATGTATGGACTGTGTGTGGGTGTGTGTGGACTGTGTGCATGGGTGAACATGTGTGCATGGGTGGACTGTGCATGGGTGCGTGAGTGGACTGTGTGTGTTTGTAGTTGAGTGGGTGAGTGGGTGGATGAGTGGGTGAATGAGTGGGTGGTTGAGTGGATGAGTGAGTGACTGGGTGTATAGGTGAGTGGGTGAGTGGTTGAGTAGATGAGTGAGTGGGTGAGTTGGTCAGTGGGTGGGTGAGTGGATGATTGAGTGAGTAGGTGAGTGGGTGGATGGGTGACTGACTGGATGAGTGGGTGAATGAGTGGGTGAGTGTGTCAGTGAGTGGGTGAACCATTGATTGGGTGAGTGTGTGGGTGAGGGGGTGTGTGGTGAGCGGGTGAGTAAGTAGCTCAGCGAGTGGGTGAGTGTGGGAGTGGGTGACTAAGTTGGTGAGTGAGTAGCTGAGTGGTTGAGTGGGTGAGTATTTCGGTGAATGGGTGAGTGAGTGGGTGAGTGGATGAATAAGGGGGTGAGTGAGTAGGTGGTTGAGTGGGTGGGTGGTAGAGTGGGTGAGTGTATGAGTGGGTGAGTGGGTAGGTGAGTTGGTGAATGGGTGAGTAGGTGGGTGAATGGATGAGTGAGTGGGTGAGGTAGTGGGTGAGTGCATGAGTAGGTGAGTGAGGGGGTGAGTGGGTGACTGACTCAGTGGATGAGTGAGTATGTGAGTGAGTGGGGGAACTGGTGAGTGGGTGAGTGAGTGGGTGAGTAGGTGAGCGGATGAGTGGATTAGTGAGTGTGTCAGTGGGTGAGTTGGTGACTGAGTGACTGGGTGAGTGGGAGACTAACTGATAGGATGAGTGAGTGGGTGAGGGGATGCATGTATGGGTTAGTGAGTGGGTGAGTGGGTGAGTGAGTGGGTGAGAAGGTGAATGAGTGGGTTAGTTGGTGAGTGTGTGAATGGGAGAGTCGGTGAGGGAGTGAGTGACTGACTGATTTGATGAGTAAATGGGTTAGTGGGTGAATGCATTAATGGGTGAGTGAGTGAGTGGGTGAGTGGGTGACTGAGTGGGTGAGTAGGTGAGTGGATGAGTGGGCGATTGGGTGAGTGGGTGAGTAGGTGAGTGGATGAGTGGGTGATTGGGTGAGTGGTTGAGTGAGTGGGTGAGAGTGAGTTTGGGGAGTGACTGGTTGAGTGGGTGATTGGGTTAGTGGGTGTGTGAGTGGGTGAGTGAGTGGGTGAGGAGAGGATGAGTGGGTGAGTGGGTAAGTGGTTGAGTGAGTGGGTGGGTGAGTGAGAGACAGAGTAGATGAGTGACTGAGTGGGTGAGGAAGTGGGTGAGTGGGTGAGTGAGTGGGTTAATGGGTGCATGGGTGAGTGTGTGTGAGCCAGTGAGTGGATGAGTGACTGGGTGATTGAGTAGGTGAGTGGCTTAGTGGGAAAGTGGGTAGGTGGGTAAGTGAGGGGGGGAGTGAGTTGGTGGGAAGGTGAATGGGTGACCCACTCACCCACTCAGCCACTCACCGACTCACTCATCCACCCATCCACTCACTCACTCAACCACTCACCTTCTCACTCATCTACTCATTCAGTCTCCCACTCACCCACTCACCCACTACCCACTCAACCACTTGCCCACTCACCCAGTCTCCCACTCATCCCCTCAGTCACTCACCACTCATTCACCCACTCAGTCAGTCACCAATTCACTTATCCACTCCACATCTTAGTGAGACTAGATGTTTCTGCTGAAAGAATCCATCAGGGACATCCATACTCTAGAAATTCATTGTCACTCAAGGATTCCATTGTATTATGCTACCATTCATTCTTGTGCTGACGGAAAATCCTTTCACTAGCTCCTCGCTGTCAAACACACCACGGAATTCATATTTCAGAGACATACTTCAACAGAAGGCTGAGAACAGTGCGTACTGACACTCCACTTATTCCATTTTCAACGGCAATGACTACAGTGATAACGTGTTCCACAGTGAACATGCTCTGGTGGACAACTGACCTTGACAACTCTCATTCCTATGTTATTTAGAGGAGTGCCAACCCTTCACCACTGCATTGTCAGAATGGAATTTATGTGGAGCATTGAAAGTGCACATTTAGCTTGATATTCACTTCTAGCTTCACAAACATGTGTAGTGTAAAAGTTACCCACTAATGTCTGTATGCATGTCTTAGGTTACACTTGTCTTGTAGAGAAAATACATTGGAGAGAACTGTGATATAGGAATTAATGGTATTTCACAGACGATACACTTCTACACTCTCATTCACATATGTGACGCTGGAAAATAGATTTTGGAAGCCCTTGCCCTGACTTTGCAGGAAAGTGAAATTTCACAAAGATACTTCAATAGAGGTGTGAAAAATAGTACACATGACTGCAGGCAGCATGCATTTTGTCTTGTCATGGAATGAGTCCTTTGAGTTGGGGTTATGAGCACTGCAGAAAGTGTTTTCTTCAAACATGCATCACATAGCCTTTGTCCTTCCCCGGGGAATGTGCAAGAACTCAAACAATTGAGTACTGTTTTTTCCTGAGAGAAATGCCTGTGGTGAGCAAAGGGGACATTTAGTTTGTATTCATTTTTACATTCACAAAACTGTGTTGTTCACCTCAAGTAGTAGGCTTTACCAGCACATCTTAGGGAGACTGGACGTTTCTGCTGAAAAAATTTATCGGGGACATCTATACTCTAGTAATTCATTGTCACTCAAGGATTCCAGCATGATATGCTACCATCCACTCTCATGCTGACAGAAAATTGCAAGAACAGTGGCCGGAGGGCCAAGCCAGGAGAACTGTGGCCAGAGGACCAAGCCGGGAGAACCATGGCAGGAGGGCCAAAACATGAGAATCACAGCCATTTGGCCTAGCTAGGAGAAGGGCAGCCGAAGGGCCGAGCCACAAGAACTGCAGCCAGAGGGCCTAGCCAGGAGAACTGTGGCCCAAGGGCCAAGTTGAGAGGACCACTACAGGAGGGCTGAGCTGGGAGGAGAGCAGCTGGAGGAACAAGCAGGGAGAACCACATCCAGAGGGCTGATCAGGAGAACCACATCAGGAGGGCCAAGATGGGAGAACCGTGTCTGAAAGTCCGAGATGGGAGAATCATGGCTGGAGGTCCAAGTCGGGAGAACTGCAGCCAGAGAGCAGAGCCAGGAAAACCACGGAGAGTTGAGCCCAGATAACTGTGGCCAGTTGGCCAAGATGAAAGAAGGGTGGCCAGAGGGCTGAGCCCAGAGAACCTAAGCCGAAGGACCGAGCTGGGACAATTTCGGTCAGAGGCCTGAGATGGGAGAATCGCAGCCAGAGTTGTGAACCAGGAGACCCACTGCCAGAGGGCCAAGTGGGGAGAACTGCAGCTGGAGAACTGAGCTGGGAGACCCACGGCCAGAGGGCTGAGCCTGAGAAGGATGGTCAGAGGGCCAAGCTGGGAGAACTGGGGCCAGAGGGCTGAGCCTGGAGAAACACAGCCAGAGAGCTGAGCTGAGAGAACTGTGCCAGGAGGGCTGAGATGGCAGAATCGTGGCCAAAGGTCCAAGTCAAGAGAACTGCAGCCAGAGAGCCAAGTCAGGAGAACCGCAGCCAGAGAGCTGAGCTAGGAGAACCGGGTTCGATTAGCTGAGCGGGGAGAATCGTGCCTATAGGGGCAAGCCAGGAGAACCACATTCAGAAGGAGGAGACAGGAGAACCACGGCTGGAGGGCCCATCCGGAATACCCGTGGCTGGTGGGGAAAGGTGGGAGATGTGCCTCTGGAGGACCAATCCATGAGAGCCACGGCCAGTCCACTGAGATGGGAGACGGGTGGCTAGAAGGCAGAGTTGGGAGTACAGCAGCAGCAGGGCCAAACTAGGAAAGATGTGGCTGGTAGGTGAAGGCGGGAGATGCCCGGCCAACAGCTGAGCCAGAAGAAATGCGGCAGTTCAGCCAAGACTGGAGAAGGGTGGTTGGAGGGTCAAGTCGGGAGAACCACAGCCATAGGGCAGAGCCGGGTAAACCGTGACCAGTGGGCCGAAGCCCAGGCCCAGACAGTGAGTCCTGCCAGGCCAGCTGGTCAACCCCCGAAACCCGGGCCCAGAAACTAAGTATTTCCTGGCCATCTGCTCCACCTGGGCAGCCCGGACCCAAACACGAAGTCCTGCTGGGCCAGCAGGTCGAACCCCACAGCCCTGGCCCATAGACTAAGTCCCACCTGGACACCTGGTCGACTGCCGGAACCCTGGCACAGATTAAGTCCATCTGGGACAGCTGGCCGACACTCGCAGCCCAGGCCAAGAGACAAAGCCCCCCAGGCCAGCTGGTAGACCCCCACAGCCAGGGCCAAAACAGTAAGTACCACCATGCCAGCAGGTCGACCTGGGTAGACCAGGCCCAGAGACTAAGTCCAGCTGGGCCAGCTGGCCAACAACGGCTGCCCAGGCCAAGAGACTAAGTCCCTCAGGACCAGCTTGTCCACCCCCACAGCCCGGGTCCAGAGACTGAGTTCGCCAGGTCAGCTGGTTGACCCATGCAGTCCTGGCCCAGAGACGGTGTCGTGCCAGACTAGCTTGTCAACCCCACAGCCCAGATCCAGAAACTAAGTCTCGCCAGGCCTGCCAGTTGACCCAGGCAACCCAGGCCCAGAGATTAAGTCCTGCATGACCAGCTGGTCGAACTGTGCAGCCCAGGCCCAGAGACTAAGTCCCACAGGGCCAGCTGGTCAACCCAGACAGCCTGGGCCCAGAAACTAAGTCCTGGGGAGCCAGCTAGTCAAGTCCCGCAGCCCCAGCCCGGAGACAAAGTCCCGCCATGCCAGCTGTTCTATTTGGGCAGCTCTGGCCCAGAGACTAAGTCCTGCTGAACAAACTGATCCATGCCCACAAACTGAGCCAAGAGACTAAGTCCCTTCATGCCAGATGTTCAACACGTACATCCTGGGCCCAGAGACTAAGTCCAGCCAGGCCAGCTGGCTGACGACGGCCGCCCAGGCCAAGAGATTAACTTCCACAGGGCCAGCTTGTTGACTCCCACAGCCATGGCCAACAGGCTAAGTCCCACTGGGCCAGCTGGTCGACCCAGGCAGCCCAAGCCCAGAGACTAAGTCCCGCCAGGCCAGCTGGTCGACCCAGGCTGCCTGGGCCCAGAGATTGTCACACCAGGCCAGCCGGTGCACCCAGGCAGCCTGATCTCAGACAGTTATGTCCCACCAGGCCAATTGGTCCAACCATGCAGCCCAGGCCCAGAGACTAAGTCCCACTGGGCCAGCTGGTCGAACCTCGCAGCCCCAACCTAGACACTAAGTCCTTCCAGTCCAGCTGGTCAACCTAGGCAACCCAGGCCCAGAGACTAAGTCCCACCAGGCCAGGTGGTCAACCCAGGCAGCCTGGGCCCAGAGACTAAGTCCCTAGAAGCCAGGTCATCAAGCCCCATAGCCCAGGACTAGAGACAAAGTCCTGCTAGGCCAGTAGTTCTACCCAGGCAGCCCTGGCCCAGAGACTAAGTCCTGCTGAGCCAGCTGGTAGATGCCCTGTAACTGGGCCCAGGCACTAAGTCCCTTTGTGCCAGCTGGTCAACACGTGCATCCCGGGCCCAGAGATTAAGTCAGCCTGGCCATCTGGCCAATGACAGCCACCCGGGCCAAGAGATTAAGTCCCAGAGGGCTAGCTGGTCACCCCCCACAGCCATGGCCCACAGAATAAGTCATGCTGGGCCAGCTGGTCGACCCCTGCCACCCAGGCCCAAAAACTAAGTCCCACCAACCAGCTGGTGGACTCAGGCAGCCCAGGCCCAGAGACTACATTGCTGCTGGGCCAGTTGGTTGACCCCCACAACCTTGGTCCGGAGACTAAGTCCTGCCTGGCCAGGTGGTCAACCTGAGCAGCCCAGGCCGAGAGAATAAGTCACACTGGGCCAACTGGTTGACCTGGGCAGGCCTGGCCCATAGACTAAGTCCTGCCGAGCCAGCTGCTCAACGCCTGGAAACTGGGCCCAGACACCAAGTCCCATTATGCCAGCTGGTCAACACACACAGCCCAGGCCCAGAGACTAAGTCCTGCCCGGCCAGCTGGTTGACCCCTGCAGCCAGGGCCCAGAGAGTAAGTCCCACCACACCAACTGGTCAACCCAGGTAGACCGGGCCCAGAGACTAAGCCAAGCAGGGCAAGCTTGTCAACCTCCGCAGGCCCGATGTGTGGACTATGTCCAACTTGGCCAACTGGTCAACTCAGGCAGCATGGGCCAAGACTAATTCTGCCGGGCCAGCTGGTCTACCCAGGCACCTCTCCCAGAGACCAGCACCTGGAGACTACGTCCCACCAGGCCAGCTAGTCAACCCTGGCAGCTGAGGCACAGAGACTTAAGTCCCGCCAGGACAGCTGGTCTACCTGGGCAACCCAGGCCCAGAGATTAAGTCCTGCCTTGCCAGCTGGATGACCCAGGCAGACCTGTCCCAGAGACTAAGTTGCACTGAGCCAGCTTGTCTACCCCTGAAGCCCAGGCCCACAGACTCAAGTCTCACCTGGCCAGCCGGTCGACCAGGGACCTTTAGTCCCTGGCCCAGAGACTAAGTTTTGCTGGGCCAGCTAATTGACCCAGGCAGCCAGGGCCAGAGAGTAAGTCCTGCCAGTCCAGCTTATTGACCCACACAGCCCTAGCCTAGACACTAAGTCCCACAAGTCCAGCTGTTCAACCTGGGTGGCCCGGGCCCAGAAACTAAGTCCTGCCAGGCCAGCTGGTTGAACCGGGCACCTCGGACCCAGAGACTAAGACCCAATGGGCCAGCTGGTTGACCCTAGCTGAGCAGGCCCAGAAACCAGGTCATGTGGTCCAGGTGGTCAATCCCTGCCACCTGGGCCCAGAGACTAAGTCCCACCGGACCAAAAGAGTAAGTCCCACCACGCCAGCTCATCAACCCTCGCAGCCCAGGCCAAGAGAGGAAGTCCCACCCGGCCAGCTGGTTGACCACCACAACTCTGGCCTAGATACTAAGTACTGGCACACCATCTGGTTGACCCGGGCAGACCAGGCCCAAAGACTACGTCTCATCAGGCCAACTGGTCGACTCCCCTAGCCCTGACCAAGAGACTAAGTCCTGCCACACCAGCTGGTCATCTCCCGCAGCCCAGGCCTGGAGACTATGTCCCGCCAAGCCGCCTGGTCGACCCTGGAAGCCGAGGCACAGACACTTAAGTCCCACCAGGCCAGCTGGTTGACCTAGGCAACCTGGACCCAGAGACTAAGTCCTGCTGGGCCAGCGTGTCAAACCAAGCAGCCAGAAGAATGTTTTCCTCCATCCTGCATGCCCCGTGGATGGAGCAGGAGTCCTGATCAACCTCCACCGAGGCAGAGGGAAAAAAAAAGGAATGGGAGAATGAGGTAAACATACGACCCCTAGACATGTGCGCCACAACCCGCAGCCCTCCTGTGTAAGGGGCCTCAGGCACTGCCATCCTCTGTGCCACCACCAACCCCTTGGCTCCCCCATCCTAGCCAAGGATTTACAAAAGAAACCACATCAAGACAGGTGGATGGGCAGAGATGAGAAAAGGGCTGGCCCCACTCCCATGGCTGGCAACTGAGATTCTGGAGGGATATTTCAGCTGTAAAGGTTCCCCCTGAGAAGCATGGGGTCTCAACTCCAAGCTGGGCTTCCCAAGCCAGAGCACCAGAACTAGGAAAAGATGCCCACAGGATACCTGACTTTGAAAATAAGTGGGGATTCGGCCTGACAGCATGGTGCTAGAGACACAAGTACCTTTTTAAAGGGCAACACAAAAAATCTCATTGACGGCCACTGACCCTGGGCTCTGTCAAAGGGAGGGTAGAGTAGAATAGAGCTGCTTGAGGAGAGATGGAAGTTTATGGCTCGGGGGAGAAAGCTAAAGATATAGCTGCCAAGATCCCTGTGCTGAGCCCTCTCCCACACCACAGATGTCATCTTTCTTGGGTGGAACACCCCCTTCCGTGTAGCATCAGCCTGGGGAAATGCAATAGCCTCATTCTCTGGCTCCCTGTAATCCACCCCTGCTGAGGAGTCCGCTGCCTGGGCCAGGGTATAGAGGTCCAAACAGACTCAGGGGGTGTCAGTGACTGAATTGTGTGGCTTTGGGGTGGGGCCATTTCCTGTGAACTTGACCTGAGATGTGTCCCCTCTGTGGGAGATTCACCAGTCCCACCCTCCCAAGTCTTGGTGACTCCACCCTGCTGAGGTCTTGGCAGAATCTGGGAAAGCCTGAGTTGTGTGGCTCTGGGGTAAAAGCCATGACCCTCAACTTCTCCAAAGCCTGACCAACGTTTCCATCTCATGGGGGATCTACTGGCCCTATCCTCTCAAATCTCCTCAGCTGAGCTTGGGAAAACTCTGGACAGACTGAGTTGTATGGGTCTAGTATGGGGGCCATTTTTTTTCCTCACATGCCCAACCTGTGTAGAGACCTCCCATCACAAGGCCAAATCTTGGTCTGTTTGGCCTGGATAAACTCTACTGGCCTCACTCTGATGATTTCTTAAACTCGTCCACACCACAAAGGTGTTTAAGCACCCAGCACATGGCAGCTAGACTTGGTGGACCCTGGGACATTTGCTGAGTGACCTCACACCCAGCATTGGCACCAAGTTCAAACATGTTTCAGTCTGGTGAACACTACTCAGCCCTCTCTGGTGACTCGCTTGTCTTAGACAACTTGACAACAGCCAGTGACTGAGTGTAACAGTCAGCTGGCAGGCAGAGACAGGAAGAGGTGGATCTTAGGGTGCATTAGGACTTTTGCGGACTTGCCTCTGGACCCAGTGCTGGTAAAAGTGCCCTTGGTGTGTGGTTTGGTCCTACCTGCACATATTGAGGCCTAACAGAAACAGTAACAGCTGCAGATAGCTTTGTAGCATCAGAAAGGTTGCCCAGGGCCAGTAACAGGCAGTGTCTGACATTGGACCGCTCCAGAGCCCACCCCAAGAGGTTGCAGAACCAACACACACAGTGGCTAGCTTCAGACCACATCAGAGCAAGATCCATTTACCTTCATGAGAGACATATCCAAAGGGGGACCTCAGTAGGCACAGGACCCTACAGAGGCAAATTCTGCTTCATGTGGTCAGCACCTGAACTGTAGCTTGTACACTGGTTGGGATTGATCCTCACAACCAGCATGGGCCAATAGCACCAAAATTCAGTTCCAACAGGAGGGCCCATATTACCTACACAAAGGGTATTCCTGAGAAATCCAGCCAAGGTGATCAAGGAGACTGTGCCACTGGGTCTCTCAGGACACCTACAGTATAAGTCTACCCCATGAAGACTGGGAGTCATAGCAGATCTACCTAATACATAGAAACAAACACCAAGAGGCAGGCAAAATGGGGAGACAAAGAAACATGCCTCAAATGAAAGGAGAAATTGTCAGAAAAAAAAAGAGCTTAATTAAATGGAGTCAAACTATGGATCAGATATGGAATTAAAAAAAAAAAAAGGTTGAAGGGATGCCGAAGGAACTTAGTGAGAATTACAACAGCATGAAGAAGGACATAGAAACCATAAAAAGGGGCCAATCAGAAATGAAGAATACAATATCTGAAATGAAGACTACACTAGAAGGAATAAACTGTAGGTTGGATGAAGCAGAGGATTGAATCAGTGATTGGAAGACAAGGTAGCAGAAAATATCTAATCAGAGCAGCAAAAAGAAAAAACATTTTTAAAAAATGTGGATAGTTTAAGGGACTTTTGGGACAACATGAAGAGTAATAGGATCTGCATCATAGGGATATGAGAAGGACAAGAGAGAGAGAAAGGGATCAAGAATCCATTTCAAGAAATAATGACTGAACATTTCCCTAACCTGGTGAAGGAAAAAGACACACAAGTTCAGAAAGTGCAGAGTCCCAAATAAGATGAACCCTAAGAGGCTTGCACCAAGACAAAACATAATTAAAATGGCAAAGGTTAAAAACCAAAAGAGAATCTTAAAAGCATTGAGAGAAAGGCAGTTAGTTACCTACATGGGAGCTTCCATAAGACTGTCAGCTGATTTCTCAACAGAAACACTTCAGGCCTGAAGGGATTGGCATGAAATATTCAAATTGATAAGAAGCAAGGACCTACAACAAAAGCTACATTGCCCAACAAGGCTATCATTTGAAGTTGAAGGCGAAATAATAGCTTCCCAGATAAGAGAAATCCAAAGGAGTTTGTTACCACCAAACCAGTAATGTTAAAGATCTTCAAGAGGAAGTGGGGGAAGGAGAAGTAGGAGAGGGAGGAGGAGGAGGAAAAGAAGAAAACTAGCAAAGTTAAAACAATAAAGTGACAATAAATACATACCTATCCATAGTCACTTTAAATGTAGATGGCTTAAATGCTCCAGTCAAAAGACATAGTAGCTGAACATGTAAGATAACAAAACCCACATATATTCTGGCTACAAGAGACTCACCTCAGAACACAAGATACACACAGACTAAAAGTGAGGAAATGGTAAAAGAGACTTCATGCATATGTAAATGAAAAAAACCAAGCCAGCAATTCTTAACATCTAATGAAATAGACTTTAAAACCAAAGTTATAGTAAGAGACAAAGAAAGACACTACATAACAATAGAGGGAGAAAACCAAAAAGAGGATGTAATCTTTGTAAACATTTATGCTCCCCACACATGAGCACCTAAGTATTTATGGGAAGGAAATACTGATGAATATAAAGGAGGGAACAAAGGTAATATAGACATAGGAGGGGATTTTAACACCCATTTGACATCACATAACACACATTTGACATCAGTGGATTGATCTTACAGACAGAAAGTCAACAAAGAGATAGCAGCCTTAAATGACACACTAGATCAGATGGATTTAATTGTTATCTTCAGAGTATTTTGCCCCAAAGAAGCAGAACTAATACATATTCATTTCAAGTGCACATGGAACATTCATAGGATAGACTATATGATAGGACACAAAACAAGGCTCAGTATATTTAAGAAGATTGATATGTCATGCATCTTCCCTGACCATAATGGCATGAGGCTAGAATCAATCACAATTAAAAAACTGAAAAACACAAAAAAGACTTGGAGGCTAAATAACATGTTAATAAACAATGAGTGGGTTAGTAATAAGAGATCAAGGAAGAAATCAAACAATATCTTGAAACAAATGAAAATAAGAACACAACAACACAAAATCTATGGGACATAATGAAAACAATCCTAAGGAGAAAATTCATAGCATTACAGGCCTACCTCAATAAAACAAGAAAAAACTCAAACAAACAACAGACAAAGCCCAAAGTGAGTAGAAGAAAGGAAATAATAAAGATCAGAGTAGAAATAAGTGAGTCTAAAAAATACAAAAGATCAGTGAAACTAAAATGTGGTTCTTTGAAAAGATAACCAAGATTGACAAACATTTAATCATCCTCATCAAGCATAAAAAGAGAAAGGACACAAAGAAATAAAATCAGAAAAAAAATCAGAAAACAGGAAAAGTAACAACTGATAATATAGAAATTTCTAAGAAGGGACTATGAACAACTATATACCAACAAATTGGACAATCCAGATAAAATGGATGAATTCCTAGAAACATACAATCTTCCAAAACTGAATCAAGAAGAATCAGAAAATCTGAATAGGTAGTTACAATTAATTGAAGCAGTAATCAAAAAACTCCAAACAAAGAAAAAGTCTGAGACTAGATGGCTTCATGGGAGAACAAATGCAAGCCCTGACTGGTGTGGCTTGGTTAGTTGGAGCATCATACTGTATACTGAAGGTTGTGGGTTCAATTCCTGGTCAGGGTACATACTTAGGTTATAGGTTTGATCCGGATCAGGGCATGTGTGTGAGGCCACTAATCAAATCCATCAGTGTTTTCTCTCACATCCATGTCTGTCTGTATGTCTGTCTCTCTCTTCCCCCCTCCCTTCCTCTGTCTCTAAAAGCAATGAACAAAATGTCATAATGTGACTTCCAGCCAAGATGGAGGCATAGGTGGACGTACCATACCTCCACGCACAACCAAGATTAGAACAACAACAATTTAGAGGCAGAATAACACCCAGAACTGACAGAGAATTTATCTGAATGGAAGTCGGACAGCCAAGAAGTCGAAGTAGACCCATAGACCCGTTCATCAAGACCAGTAGGAGGGGCTGAGAGGAGCAGCCAGGCGCGGGGCGCAGCACAGGCCACAGCAAGGAGAGCTGAGACAGATAGGTACATAAGGCAACCGGGAGAGTATAAGGCATCTCGGGCCTGCAAGATTGCAGCGGGTAGACCCTGAGTATGCAAGCGGCAGCTGGCAGACCCAGTGAGGCGGTGTATGTGGAGCAGGGCAGAGAACACAACCCAGGATCCCAGAGAAGGGACTGAGGTCCCACAGAGAATGGAGCTACTGCCATTGTTCCCTCCCGCCCCTGCCCCCACCCCTGCCCCCGCCCTCACATACAATGTCACAATCTAGTGACTGGGGTGCCCAGCCTTGGTGAACACATAAGGCTCTGCCCCTCCCGGTAACAGGAGTGACCAGACCCCCCCCCCCAAAAAAAGAGAGAGATATGTCTCAAACAGAAGAACAGATAAATGTCCCAGGACTCATCATTTTAAGTGACCGAGAGATAGCCAGTCTATCAGATGCACAGTTCAAAACACTGGTGATCAGGAAGCTCACAGAATTGATTGATTTTGGGAGCAAATTAGATGAAAAAATGCAGGTTATCATAAAAGAGATGAAGGAAAATTTACGGAGAACCAATAGTGATGGGAAGGAAACTGGGACTCAAAACAATAGAATGGACCAGAAGGAAGAAAAAAACAACCAAACAGGAAAGAATGGAGAAATAAGAATTCAAAAAAAAAATGAGGAGAAGCTTAGGAACCTCCAGGACATCTTTAAATGTTCCAACATCAGAATTATAGGGGTACCAGAAGGAGAAGAGGAAAAGCAACAGATTGAGCAGGTATTTGAACAAATAATAAAGGAGAACTTCCCCATTCTAGTAAAGGAAATAGACTTCCAGGAAATCCAGGAAGCTCGGAGAGTCCCAGAGAAGTTGGACCCAAGAAGAAACACACCATGGCACATCATAATTACATTAGCCAAGGTAAAAATGAAGGAGAGAATCCTAGAAGCAGCAAGAGATAAGGGGACAGTAACCTACAAAGGAGTTCCCATCAGACTGTCAGCTGATTTCTCAAAAGAGACCTTACAGACAAGAAGGGTCTAGAAAGAAGTATTCCAAGTCATGAAAGGCAAGGACCTATATCCGAGATTACTCTAACCAGCAAAGCTTTCATTTAGAATGGAAGAGCAAAGTGCTTCTCAGACAAGGTCAAGTTAAAGGAGTTCATCATCACCAAGCCCTTATTTTATGAAATGTTAAAGGGACTTATCTAAGAAAAGAAGATAAAGAAAAGACATGTATAGTAAAACGACAGCAAACTCACAAATATCAACAACCACACCTAAAGCAAAACCAAAAGAAACTAAGCAAACAACTAGAACAGGAACAGAACCACAGAAATGGAGAATCACATGGAGGGTTAGCAACAGGGGAGTGAGAGGAGGAGAGAGGGGGAAAAGGTACAGAGAATAAGTAGCATAGATTGTAGGTTGAAAATAGATAGGGGGAGGGTAAAAATTGTATGGGAAATGTAGAAGCTAAAGAACTTAAGTATGACACATGGACATGACTAAAGGGGGAGATGTGGGTGGGAGAGGGTATACAGGGTGGAGGGGAGTGAAGGGGGAAATGGGACAACTGTAATAGCATAATCAAAATATATTTTTAAAAATGTCATAATGTGAGGATTTAAAAAAGAAAGGAGAACAAACAACTCTCCTTCTCTAATTACTCCAAAAAAATTCAAGAGGACAGCACTCCCAAGCTCATTTTTTGAGGCCAGCATTATTCTAATTTTAAAACTTGATACAGAGTCTTCAGAGAAAGCAAGATTACAGGCCAATATATCTGATGAACATAGATGCTAAAATCCCTAACAAAATATTACCAAACTGGATTCAACAATACATTAAAAAGATCATACACTATGATCAAGTGGGATTTATTTCAGAGATGCAAGCTTGGTACAATATTTGCAAATCAAGGGATATGATACACCATGAAAATAAAACAAAAGATAAAAACCACACAATCAGGTGGAGAGAAGATGGCGGCTTTACTCTAGGCAGCGTTTTTCTCAGCTTCTGTGAAGAGGGGGGAAACTCACGGATCGGTGGAGAAACAGAGCAAGTGGGCCAGGTTACTGAATCATTTTTTAAAGCAGGACATCAAAAATTATTGCACTCGCCAGAAAACCAGACGGTAAGGAGATGGCTACACGACAAAAGGGGCCCAGGGATCAGCGCGGAGTCTAAGGGTGTACAGACCCCAGGCCTGCCCGGTGCTCGGGGTTCTGCACCAGGGAACCCGGGAGAGGGAAGTCACTGCTCCCTCCCCCGAATACGGGGGTGAGCAACTCCAGGGGACAACGTGTTGCTAAAAGGAACAGATTGGCCAGTTGGACTGGGAAAAAATCGCCCAGGGACTATGATCGCCCGCCCAGAGACCTGGGAGGAGTGAGGGACTCTAGCCAACAAGACCAGGGGGAGCCTGAAAGGACGCCTGCACCCCTAGCTTAGTGGAAGTGCAGATCTGTGGACAGAACCGGCCGCACTCGGCTCGCACCCCATAGGGAGGCCTGAATTGCGCGCTGCAATCCCGGGAGGGAAGTGGCACTTGGTGCGTTCCTACAGTGGTGGCTCAGAGATTTCCAGCCAGCCCGACCAGGGGAGCCGGGAAAGGCGCCAACACCCGGTTGAGTGTGGTTCGGCGGGAAACACGGAGCTGGAAACAGCTTGGCGTGTGCACTGTCAGGATGGCTGACTCTCGCGCGCTTTGATCTCAGAAGGGTCACGGTGAGGCACTTAGGGCGATCCTAGACCCAGAATCTCAAAAGTTTGGGGGAGGGGTGCGCTCTTTTACAATCCCCAGGGAGGGTGCAGTGAATCCCAAAACCTCACAGGTGTCTCCTGAGAGCATAGACCTGGAAACCTGCAGGACCCCGGAGTCCGGAAGAACGTGGGAGTGACACCCAAAGAGCCAGTGTGTTCGGGAGCGCCCACGCTACCTGTAACACCACCTGAGGTCTGGCTAGGAGATAGAAAAGCATTTCAATGGTCCCTCAGCCAGCTGAAGCCAGCAAGATCAGAAAAACTGGTCTGGCCAGTTAGAAACCAACAAGAGGGGTTTTGTTTGTTTGTTTGTTTTGTTTGTTTGTTTGTTTGTTTTTACCCTTTTCTTTTTTGTTTTTTTTCTTTGTTTTGTTTTGCTTTTTGTTTTTGTTTGTTTTTGGTTTTGTTTGGTTTTGTTTGGTTTCTCTGGATGTTGTTGGTTGATAGATTTTATCTTGTGTTTTATATGACATTTTATTTTTCAATTCTTATTATTTTTTTCTCGCAATCCCTTATGTTTCTCTTCCATTCATCCTAATATTATTCTTTCCACTCCAAATTTATCTCTCCTGCACTACATCTTCTGCTTTTCTTTCTTTTTTTTTTTAATCTTGCAAGTTACTGAAAATTTGTATTATCTTTTTCTCACTCTTCCAACATTTTTTATTTTAATAATATTTTGGTATTCTTTTTCTTTCTGTATAATTTTCTTTGCTTGGCTGGTTATACTGTCATTTGATAGGTTCCCCCTGGTATCTCAGGCACAAGGTGTTGAGAAGTTACTATCCTTCATCTGTGTTCCTTTAATACACCTCGCAAGGTTCTATACTCTTTATTCTTGTTATCTAGACCTCATCGATTCTGCCACAAGACTGTCACTTTACTATTACTGTTAATAAGACCTAGTCTATACAATTGTAATTGCTTCTCAATACCCCTACCTGATCTCAGCCCACTTTGCAATTTTTTGAACTATACTATTGTGGGGGTTGTCTCTATTCTTTTACTCACGACTCCTATATACTAATCTTTAGTCCAATTCTACCATAGAATCTGACTTCCCACAGCCTCACAGTTTTCTAGATCCAACGAACAATCCTCTCCTCCCCAACAAGAGTCTTACCTTCTTTCCATCCTTTCTAAAACATGGATAGTGGAGTGGAGGATCACAGTTAACACTATAAGGAGCCAAAGGATAACCCATCTCTTCTCTACTGGCTGCTAATGTAAATATCATAGTATACTGTCTTGCTGTTTTAAACCATTTTGCCTTACTCCTCCAACTGATCACAAAAAAGAATAGGGGGAAGCTGTGAGCACCAGGATACATGAAGGAGATTGCACCACTGAATCTCGCTAATATTCTACCACAGAAGTTCACACCATAATTAAAGGGAATTAGAACAGATCAAATTAACAAACAAGAAGAAAAAAGAAGAAACCCACGAACAATGAGAAAACAAAGAAACAACCCCCAATAGAAGGGAAAGGAGGAAGCCTCAGGAAAAATGCTAAATGAAATAGAGGCAACTCAACTATCAGATAGTGAGTTCAAAACAATGATTACCAGGAAGTTCAATGAACTCACAATGAGCTTTCAGAATTAGAGGGAAACTACATCAATCTCACTGCAAACTATATAAACATGAAAAAGGAAATAGAAACTCTCAACAAAGGCCAAGAGGAAATGAAGAATACAATTTCTGAACTGAAGAACACAGTAGAAGGAATGAAAAGCAGGCTTGATGAAGCAGAAGATCAGATTAGCGAGCTGGAGGACAAAGTAGAAAACAGCATCCAGAAAGAGCAAGAAAAGGAAAAGAGGCTCAGAAAGAATGAAGAGGGATTAAGAGAAATGCAAGACAATATGAAACATAATAATATCCGTATAATAGGGATACCAGAAGGAGAAGAAGAAAAACAAGGGATCGAAACCTAGTTGAACAAGTAATGAAGGAGAACTTCCCTAATTTGATGAGAGAAAGAGTCACACAAATCCAGGAAACACAGAGAGTCCCAATCAAGAGGAACCCAAAGAGACCCACCCCAAGGCACATCATAATTAAAATGACAAATTTCAAGACAAAGAGAGAATCTTAAAGGCAGCAAGGGAGAAAAAAGAAGTAACATACAAGGGAGCCCCAATAAGGCTAACAGCTGACTTCTCAATGGAAACACTTCAAGCCAGAAGAGAATGGCAAGAAATACTCCAGGTAATGAGAACCAGAGGGCTGCAACCAAGGCTACTATATCCAGCAAGTCTCTCAATCAAGATAGAAGGCCAAATAAGAAGCTTCCCAGACAAAAGAAGTCTAAAAAAATACACCTCAACCAAACCAGCTCTGAAAGAAATTCTAAAAGGACTGCTTTAAGGAAGGGAGGGGAGAAAGAGAGAGGGGGAGAGAGAGAGAGAGAGAGAGAAACACGTACATAAAAGACAATGAATAAGTACCTATCAATAATAACCTTAAATGTAAATGGATTAAATGCTCCAACCAACAGACATAGAATAGCTGATTGGATAAGAAAAAATGACCCACATATCTGCTGTCTACAAGAGACCCACCTCAGGATAAAAGACATACACAGGCTGAAAGTGAAGGGCTGGAAACAAATCTTCCAAGCAAATGGACAGGGAAAAAAAGCCGGGGTAGCAATACTCATATCAGACAAAATAGATTTCCAAAGAAGGTACATAAAGAGAGACCCAGAAGGGCACTTCATAATACTCAAGGGAAGAATTCACCAAGAAGACATAAATATTGTAAATATATATACACCCAACATAGGAGCGCCAAAATACATAAAGAAAATCTTAGAGAACCTCAAGAAAGAAATGGACAGCAACACAATTATAGTGGGAGATTTTAACACCCCACTATCAAAAATGGACAGATCTTCTAAACAAAATATTAACAAAGATATTGTGGCATTGAACAATACCCTTGATGAAATGGACTTTACTGATATATACAGAGCCCTCCATCCAAAAGAAGATAAATATACATTCTTTTCAAATATACACGGAACATTCTCAAAGATAGACCACATGATAGGTCACAAAACAAGCCTAGGGAATTTCAAGAAAATTGAAATCATACCAAGCATTTTCTCAGACCACAAGGGACCGAAGCTAGAAACCAATCCAAAGGAAAAAAACCAAAAACACTCAAAATCATGGAGATTACATAGCATGCTATTAAACAATGAATGGGTCAAGAATGATATTAGGGAAGAAATCAAAAGGTTTCTGGAAACAAATGAAAAAGAACTCACAACAATACAAAACTTATGGGACACAGCCAAGGCAGTCCTGAGAGGGAAGTTCATAGCAATACAGGCCCACCTAAAAAGGTTAGAAACATTCCAAACAAACAACCTACCCTACATCTACAAGAACTCAAGGAACAACAACAAAGGCAGCCCAGAGCAAGCAGAAGGAAGGAAATAACCAAGATCAGAGCAGAATTAAATGACATAGAGACTAAAAGCACAATTCTAAGAATCAATGAATCCAAGAGCTGGTTCTTTGAAAAGATAAACAAAATCGACAAGCCTTTAAGCAGACTCATCAAGAAAAAAAGAGAGAAGACACAAATAAACACAATCAGAAATGAAAGAGGAGAGATTACAACAGATACCACAGAAATACGAAGGATTGTAAGAAATTACTACAAAGAGCTGTATGCCAAGAAATTTGAAAACCTAGGTGAAATGGACAACTTTCTAGAAAAATATAATCTTCCAAAACTCAATGAAAAAGAAGCAGAAAGCCTGAACAGACCAATAACAACAAAAGAAATTGAAGCAGTAATCACAAAACTCCCAACACACAAAAGCCACGGGACCAGATGGTTTCACAGGAGAATTCTACAAAGCATTTAAGGAAGAGCTAACCCCTATCCTTCAGAGACTATTCCAAAAAATCCAAAAAGATGGGAGTCTCCCAACCTCTTTTTATGAGGCCAACATCATCCTAACTCCAAAACCAGATAAAGACACAACAAAGAAAGAAAACTTCAGGCCAATATCACTGATGAACATTGACGCTAAAATCCTCAACAAAATACTGGCAAACCGCATCCAACAATACATTAAGAAGATAATATACCATGACCAAGTGGGATTCATTCCAGGGATGCAAGGATGGTTCAATATTCACAAGTCAGTAAATGTAATACATCACATAAACAAAAGTAAAGACAAAAACCACATGATCATATCAATTGATGCAGAAAAAGCATTTGATAAGGTACAGAACACATTCATGATAAAAACACTCGGCAAAGTGGGAATAGAGGGAGCATTCCTCAACATAATAAAGGGCATATATGAGAGACCTACAGCCAACATCATACTCAATGGGCAAAAATTAAAATCTTTTCTACTAAGATCAGGAACAAGACAAGGCTGTCCACTTTCACCACTTCTGTTCAATATAGTACTGGAAGTTTTAGCCACAGCAATCAGACAAGAAAAAGAAATAAAGGCATTCGAATTGGAAAGGAGGAAACAAAACTGTCACTGTTTGCAGATTACATGACAGTATACATAGAAAATCCTATAGATGCTGCCAAAAAACTGCTTGACCTAGTAAACGAATTTGGCAAAACAGCGGGATACAAAGTCAATATCCAGAAATCAAAGGCATTTCTGTACACCAACAATGAAACAGCAGAAACAGAGATCAAGGAAAAAATCCCATTCGAAATAGCAAAAAAAAAATAAAATATCTAGGAATAAACCTAACCAAAGAGGTAAAAGACCTGTATTCAGAAAACTACACAACACTGAAGAAAGAAATCAAGGAAGACACAAAGAAATGGAAACATGTACCGTGTTCATGGATTGGAAGAATTAATATCATTAATATGTCCATACTACCCAAAGCAATTTACACATTTAATGCAATTCCTATTAAAGTACCAATGGGATATTTCACAGACATAGAACAAACACTTGAAAAATGTATATGGAATTATAAACGACCCCAAATAGCTGCTGCAATTTTGAGAAAGAAGAGTAAAGTAGGAGGGATCACAATACCCGACACTAAACTATACTACAAGGCCAGTGTAATCAAAACAGCCTGGTACTGGCATAAAAACAGGCACATAGACCAATGGAACAGAACAGAGAGCCCAGAAATAAGCCCAAGTCTCTATGGTCACTTAATATTTGACAAAGGAGGCAGCAACATAAATTGGAATAAAAATAGCCTCTTCAACAAATGGTGTTGGGAGAACTGACAGCCACGTGCAAAAAAATGAAACTTGAGCACCAACTAACACCATATACAAAAATAAATTCAAGGTGGATAAAAGACTTAAATATAAAACATGACACCATTAAGGTCCTAGAGGAGAACGTAGGTAGGAAAGTCTCAGATATTTCACGCAGAAACTTTTTTACTGACTTGTCCCCTAGAGCAAGGGACATAAAGGAAAGAATAAACAAATGGGACCTCATCAAAATTAAAAGCTTCTACACAGCTAAGGAAAACAGTATCAAAATTAAAAGAGAACCAACTGTATGGGAAAACATATTTGCCAATGATACCTCAGACAAGGGTTTCATCTCCAAAATATATAAAGAACTTACACGACTGCACTCTAAGAAGACAAGGAATCCAATTAAAAAATGGGCAAAGAACTTGAACAGACACTTCTCCAAGGAGGACATACAGAGGATCCAAAGTCACATGAAAAGATGTTCAATATCGCTAGCCATCAGAGAGATGCAAATGAAAACCACAATGAGATACCACTTCACACCAGTCAGAATGGCCATCATAAACAAAGCAACAAACAACAAGTGTTGGAGAGGTTGTGGGAAAAAGGGGACCCTAGTGCACTGTTGGTGGGACTGCAGACTGGTACAACCACTATGGAAAGTAGTATAGAACTTCCTCAGAAAACTAAATATGGATCTGCCTTTTGACCCAGCAATTCCACTGCTGGGACTCTATCCTAAGAATACTAAAACACCAATCCAAAAGAACCTATGCATCCCAATACTCATAGCAGCACAATTTACAGTAGCTAGATGCTGGAAGCAACCAAGATGCCCATCGGTAAATGAATGGATCAAAAAACTATGGTACATTTACACAATGGAATTCTATGCAGCAGAAAGAAAGAATGAGCTCCTACCCTTTGCAACAGTGTGGATGGAGCTGGAAAACATTATGGTTAGCGAAACAAGCCAGGCAGTGAAAGACAAATACCATATGATTTCACCTTTGACAGGAACCTAAACAACAAAACAAAGAAGCAAGCAAAATATAACCAAAGACACTGAAATAGAGGACAGACTCACGGTGACTGGAGGGGAGAGAAGAGGGAATTTAAGGGGTCAGTGGGAAGGGCTCACAGGAACAAACTTAAAGGGCACATGGTCATAAACTAAGGGGAGGGTGGTAATGAGAGGGAAGTGGGGAGGGTTGGAGGGGGGAATGGATTGGGATTAAAAAGGAGAAAACTCAATTTGAACAATGATTAAAATATAATAAAAAATTTTTATTTATTACTTTTTATTCTGGAATTCTAAATCTATCATTGCAGTGTGACTGTTTAAACATGGCTTGATTTCTGATGATCCCAAAGTTTGTGTAATTAAAAAAGAAACCTTCTGAAGCTGGATACTGTGTGACCCACAGGAGATCCCTAGAGGACTCAGATCCACAGACAGTGAGTAGATGGTGGGGCAGGGATTGGGGGAGGGGGAGGAGGTTAGTGTGTAATGGGGATAGAGTTTTAGTTTGGGAGGGTGAGAAAGTCCTGCAGATGGATGGCGGGGATGGCTGCACAATAACATGAATGGACTTAATGTCACTGGACTGTGAGCTTAAAAATGAATAAGATGGTGAGTTTTATGTGACGCATATTTTACTATAATTTTTTTAAAAACCCAGTGCACACACAACTCTATAAACCTACTAACACACTCAAAATAATTGAATATACTAATCATGACTAGTACTGGCTTCTTATTAGTGTCCAATATTAGTTTTTGTTTAGCTTTATTGAGGTTGCTTACAAATTAAAATTGTAAGATATTTGTAAGTATTTATTTAATATTTGATATTAATTATCTGATATTTAACTTTTAAATATCGTACAAATTAAAATTCTAAGATATCTAAAGCATACATTGTGATGATCTGACATATGTTCATGTACATTGTGAAAAAACCCCTCCCATCTACCATATTTTTAGGACTATTAGACGCACCTAGGTTTTAGAGGAGGAAAATAGGAAAAAAATTTTTGAAGCAAAAATTCTGATAAAATATGTAATAACCTATGACCCCGTTCCACTGCTGCTGGGGAATTCGTCTCATAGTCTGAAAAAATAGGGTAGTTACTTAATATCCATCCATCATGACACACATCCACCTTTTCTTGTTTTGTGAGAACATTTAGAATGCATGTTAACTCAGCATATTTAAATTATACAGTACAGTTTTATCAACTGTATGGCTTTTTATTGTGATAAAATACATGTGACATAAAATTTATCATTTTAATCATTTTAAGTGTCAGTTCAGTGGCATTAAGGACATTTGCACTGTTGTGAAGCCATCACCACCACCATCTCCAGAACCTTCTCATCCTCCCAAACTGAAACTCTGTCCCATTAAACATTAACTTCCCATCCCCTCCCCCAGCCTTTCTCCCACCATCTACTCTTTGTCTCTATTTGAGCATCCTAGGGATGTCATTATGCTTTATAGTCATAGAATACCATGGGACACCAAGTGTCATGATTGGGTACCACAAAGGGTAACAGGTATCAGGAGCTATGCTTGCACCCGATCAGAAGTCCCTTCTCTCCAGAAAATTGTCAGAACATGCCCCCCTCCAAACCTCTACCCTGCCATGAAGGAAACCCAAGTTTTTTCTATCCATAATGCCATGACTGGCCTTTTAACAGTTACCCAGCCAGGTTATTCCATGTCGACTAATAAGTGTAAGAAGTACTTTTAAGAGTCCCTTGTAGCCCTGAAAGCTGTGTAAGTACTTGGGCTTCTAAATAGATACTCACCATTCATAGAAAGATACTTAGGGCTCATTGTCTAAGGGACCCATTCAAGGGGAGAGGAAGGCTGGAAGTGCCTTTTCTCAGCAGACACTAGTAGGCACCAGACAGCAAAGGCTGGTGGCAGAAAAGCAGACTCCAAAGGGCTGTCATGGACTTTGCCCCTAAGGAGTAGTGTGCATTCTTGGGGCTGCACCAGAAGTGTGGCTGTGCAGTTTGACTGCAAGGGTCAAGACACAGCCAGCTGTGTCACTCAGCAGCTTTGTGTTTGCACAACTGCTATCTGGAGAGGTTGTTTTTGTTTTGTTAATTCCCTTTCCTAAGCTGATTCAAACAATTCCTCCCTCACCACTCTCCACTCTCCTTTCATGTCTTTAGTCCAGGGTTCCTCTGCTCAGCAGTATGGGCTTTCCAGGCCTGGGACCCCTGGGGTGAGGCCATCCTGTGAAGTACAGGCCAACCAGCAGCAGCCCAGCCTCTGCCCTTTGGAGGCCAGTAGTCCCGTCTCACCCCACACATCCCAACTACCAGCACTACCTCCAGATCTTGCCCAGTGTCCAGTGGTGCAGAATCATCCCCTGGTGAGAACCACTGCTCTGATCTGACTTAGGAATTCCTGAAGGAGCTGTAAATTGTGGTATTTGTGCTTCACAGTTTGGTGGCTCAGTGTGATCATCGGGTCTCTGAGCCAAACCCCTTAAAAGTCCTGGTAGAATTCTGCTCTGTCTTCTGGACTCCATAGCTATGTGGTTGATTGATTGGCTTGATTCATTCATTCCACTGTGACTTGGCACCCCTGCTCTTTTCTAACCCTTCCTCCCGCTCTTCTCTCCCACATCCTCTTTTTGCTATATTGGGTCCTTGGTGTCTTTCAACATGCCAGGAAGTTCCTACCTCAGGGCCTCTGCACATGCTCTGTGCTCTGTCTAAATGGCCTGATGCTGCAATGCATGCACAGCTCCTTCCTGTACTTCATGCAGGACTGTTCAGCAGCCACTCTTTCTGAAACCTCATGATAAAGAACACTCCCTTCCTTATCCTCTCCTTTGACCCTGCCATCAGACCCATGGAAGATTGATTTATTAGTTTATTGTGTGTTCCCTATTCTTCTCAGCAGCACCCGTGCACTAGAAAGTTCCATGAGGAAAGGGGCAAGCCTGGCTGTCCAAAAAAATCTCCAGCCCTGTGGTGATTTGGTAGTGTCTGGTAATGTCTGGAACATGCCCCTTCTCAGTTGGCATTGTTTGGACTCTCCCGTGCAAGGCGTTTTGCAGTAGAACTTGAACCCAGACCCTGGCTCCGAGCTCTGTCCTGTGTGCCCAGCTGCTCTGAGCAGGTCCCCTTTGTTCTGCTTGTGTGTATTTCTGGGAGATTTGAGTCCATCTGTTCTGCCCTTCTGCAGGGCTGAAGCTGCCCTTGCGGACCTGGTCCCGACCGTTTGAGTCAGAGGGCTCCCAGAAGCACAACCAGAATGAGTATGAGGAGTCTGCTGGGGAGTGCTGCTCCTGCCCGAAGACCAATGCTCAAATTCTGAAGGAGCTGGAGGAGTCCTCCTTCTGGAAGACATTTGAGGATTACCTGCACAATGTGTTTTTTGTCCCCAGGTAAGGGGCTTTCACTGATTTGGGGTTGGAGGTCGGGGGTCATGACCTAGGGAACAAGATGAGGCAGGGACCCAGAGAGTCTGTGCTGAGTCCCTTCCCTGCACGGAGGAAGAGAGCCCATGATTTCAACAGGACCCTTACTGTCAAGACCAAATATTCATCAAAGAGGGGGAGAGTTTAGAAAACTTAACCTTTGCTTTTCAACTCTCCAGCATAGATACCTAGCCTCCAGTATCTATCTAAGTTCTTAGGCAAACTTTGTAAGGTTACTAACGTCAGTCTTGAGAAATTGCCTAGGCTTGATTTGTCACCAAGTCTCAAGCTGAGAGCATTCTCTTTTTAAAATCTATGTCAGCTTCTCATCCTTCTGGAACTTTCTACAGCATCTTCAGACCCAGAGACTTCTTCTATTTAAATATGTTGCATTTCCCATTAGTTCGTGGAGGGATTTACTAATGTATATTTTTAAAATTTATTTTAATTGTTGTTACAGTACAATTTTCTATCTTTTACTCTCATCCCAGCCCACCCTCCCAGCCCTCCCCTCCTCCTTCCCATTTCCACCCACACCTAGTTTTTATCCATATGTCCTTTATACTTGCTTATGGAAAACTTTCCCCTTTTCCCCTGAAATTCCCCTGAAATTCCCTCTCCTCTCCCCTCTGAACTCTGTCAGTCTGTTCTATATTAAAGTGTCTTTGGTTATATTTTGCTTGTTACTTTGTTTTGCTGTTTAGGTTCCTGTTAAAGGTGAGATCATATGGTATTTGTTTTTCACTACCTGGCTAATTTCGCTTAGCATAATATTTCCAGTTGCATCCATGCTGTGACAAAGGGTAGGAGCTCCTTCTTTCTTTCTGCTGCATAGAATTCCATTGTGTAAATGTACCACAGTTTTTTGATCCATTCATTTACTGATGGGCACTTAGGTTGCTTCCAACACTTGGCTATTGTAAATTGTGCTGCTATGAACATTGGGATGCATAGGTTCTTTTGGATTGGTGTTTCAGGGCTATTAAGATATAATCTTAGCAGTGGAATTGCTGGGTCAAAAGGCAGATCCATTTTTAGTTTTCTGAGGAAATTCCATACTACTTTCCTCAGTAGCTGTACCAGTCTGCAATCCCACCAACAGTGCACTAGGGACACCTTTTCACCACAACCTCTCCAACACTTGTTGTTTGTTGCTTTGTTTATGATGGCCATTCTTACAGGTGTGAAGTGGTATCTCATTGTGGTTTTAATTTGCATCTCTCTGATAGCTAGTTATATTGAGCATCTTTTCATGTGTTTCTGGATCCTCTGTATGTCCTCCTTAGAGAAGTGTCTGTTCAAATCCTTTGCCCATTTTTGAATTGGATTGCTTGTCTTCTTAGAGTGGAGTCATGTAAGTTCTTTATATATTTTGGAGATGAAACCCTTGTCTGAGGTATCATTGGAAAATATGTTTCCCATACAGTTGGTTCTCTTTTTATTTTAATAGTTTTCTTTAGCTGTGCAGAAGCTTTTTATTTTGATGAGATCCCATTTGTTTATTCTTTCCTTTATGTCCCTTGTTCTGGGGGACATATCAGTAAAAAAGTTGCTACGTGAAATACCTGATATTTTCCTGCCTGTGTTTTCCTCTACGACTTTAATGGTGACATGGCTTATATTTAAGTCTTTTATCCACCTTGAATTTATTTTTGTGTATGATGTAAGTTGGTCCTTGAGTTTCATTTTTTTGCACATAGCTGTCCAGTTTTCCCAACATCATTTGTTGAAGATACTGTTTGTACTCCATTTTATGTTGCTGCCTCCTTTGTCAAATACTAATTGACCGTAGAGACTTGGGCTTATTTCTGGGCTCTCTGTTCTGTTCCATTGGTCTATGTGCCTGTTTTTATGCCAGTTCCAGGATGTTTTGATTACAGTAGCCTTGTAATACAGCTTGATATCAGGTACTGTGATCCTTCCTACTTTGTTCTTCCTTCTCAAAATTGCAGCAGATACTCAGGGTTGTTTATAGTTGCATATACATTTTTGAAGTGTTTGTCCTATGTCTGTAAAATATGCCATTGGTACTTTAATAGGCATTGCATTGAATCTGTAAATTGCTTTGGGTAGTATGGACATTTTGATAATGTTAATTCTTCCAATCCATGAACATGGTATATGTTTCTATTTGTTTGTGTCTTCCTTAATTTCTTTCTTCAGTGTGGTGTGGTTTTCTTTATACAGGTCTTTTACTTCCTTGGTTAGATTTATTCCTGGGTATTTTATTTTTCTTTTTGTTATTTCAAATGGGATTTTTTTCCTTATTTCTGTTTCTGCTGTTTCATTGTTGATATACAAAAATGCCTTTGATTTCTGGATATTGACTTTGTATCCCACAGTTTTGCCAAATTCATTTATTAGGTCAAGCAGTTTTTTAGCAGAGTCTATAGGATTTTCTAGGTACACTATCATGTCATCTGCAAGCAATGACAGTTTTGTTTCCTCCTTTCTGATTTGGATGCCTTTTATTTCCTTTCCTTGTCTGACTGCTGTGGCTAAAACTTCCAATACCATATTGAATAAAAGTGGTGAAAGTAGACAACCTTGTTTTGTTCCTGATCTTAGTGGAAAAGATTTTAGTTTTTGCCCATTGAGTATGATGTTGGCTGTAGGTCTATCATATATGGCCTTTATTATGTTGAGGAATGCTCCCTCTATTTCCACTTTGCTGAGTGTTTTTGTAAAAAAAATGGGTGCTGTACCTTATCAAATGATTTTTCTGCATCTATTGATATGATCATGTGGTTTTTGTCTTTGCTTTTGTTTATGTGATGTATTACATTTACTGATTTGTGAATATTGTACCATCCTTGCATCCCTGGAATGAATCCCACTTGGTCATGGTGTATGATCTTTCTAATGTATTGTTGGATGCAGTTTGCCAATATTTTGTTGAGGATTTTAGCATCTATGTTCATCAGTTATATTGGCCTGAAGTTTTCCTTCTTTGTTGTGTCCTTATCTGGTTTTGGGATTAGGATGATGCTGGCTTCATAAAAGGAGTTTGGGAGTCTTTCATCATTCTGGAATTTTTGGAATAGTCTGTGAAGGATAGGGATTAGCTCTTCCTTAAATGCTTTGTAAAATTCTCCTGTGCAACCATCTGGACCCAGACTTTTGTGTGTCAGTTTTGTGATTACTGCTTCCATTTCTTTTGTTGTTATTGGTCTGTTCAGGCTTTCTGCTTCTTTTTCATTGAGTTTTAGAAGATTATATTTTTCTAGAAAGTTGTCCATTTCACCTAGGTTTTCAAATTTCTTGGCATACAGTTCTTCATAGTAATTTCGTACACTCCTTTTTATTTCTGTGGTGTCTGTTGTAATCTCTCCTCTTTCATTTCTCACTGTGATCCTTTCTCTTTTTTTCTTGATGAGCCTGCTTAAAGACTTGTCAATTTTCTTTATCTTTTCAAAGAACCAGCTCCTGGACTCATTGATCCTTAGAATTGTGCTTTTAGTCTCTATGTCATTTAATTCTGCTCTGATCTTGGTTATTTCCTTCCCTCTGCTTGCTCTGGGCTGTCTTCATTGTTTTTCCTCAAGTTCTTGTACACATAGGGTTAGGTTGTTTGTTTGAAAATTTTCTCTTTTTTAGGTGGGCCTGTATTGCTATGAACTTCCCTCTCAGGACTGCCTTTGCTGTGTCCCATAAATTTTGGATTGTTGTGAGTTCATTTTCATTTGTTTCCAGAAACTTTTTGATTTCATCCCTTATTTCATTCTTGACCCATTCATGGTTTAGTAGCATGCTGTTCAATCTCCATGATTTTTAGTGTTTCAGGTTTCTTCCGTTGGGGTTGGTTTCTAGTTTCAGTCCCTTCAGGTCAGAGAAAATGCTTGGTATAATTTCAATTTTCTTAAATTTGTTGAGGCTTGCTTTGTGTCCTGTCTTGTGTCCTATCACGTGGTCTATCTTTGAAAATGTTCCATGTATGTTTGAGAAAATGTGTATTTTGCTTGTTTTAGATGAAGGGCTCAATATATATCAGTTAAGTCCATTTCCTCTAGGGCATTGTTTAATGCCACAATATCTTAGTTGATATTCTGTTTGGAGGATCTGTCCATTTTTGACAGTGGGGTGTTAAAATCCCCTGCTATAATTGTGTTGCTGTCAATGTCCTTCTTAAAGTCCCCTAAGATTTCCTTTATGTATTTGGGTGCTCCTATGTTGGCTGCATATATATTTACAATATTTATGTCTTCTTGGTGGTTTCTTCCCTTGAGTATTATGAAGTGCCCTTCTGGGTCTCTTTTTATGGCCCTTTTTTTTTTTAGTCTATTTTGTCTGATATGAGTATTGCTACCCAGGCTTTTTTTCTCCTGCCCATTTGCTTGGAAAACTTGTTCCCAACCCTGCACTTTTAGTCTGTGTAGATCTTTTGTCCTGAGCTGGGTCTCTTGTAGGCAACATATGTGTAGGTCATGCTTTCTTATCCATTCAGTTATTCTATGTATTTTGATTGGAGTATTTAATCCATTTACGTTTAAGGTTATTACTGATAGGTACTTATTCATTGCCATTTATGTACATGTGTTCCCCTCTCTCTCCCTCCCTTCCTCCCTCTCTCTCTCTCTCTCTTCCTTCTTTTCCTTAAAGCAGGCCCTTTAGCATCTCTTGCAGTGCAGATTTGGTGGAGGTGTATTCTTTTAGACTTCTTTTGTTGGGAAGCTTCTTATTTGGCCTTCTATCTTGATTGAGAGCCTTGCTGGGTAAAGTAGCCTTGGTTGCAGACCTCTGGTTCTCACTATTTGGAATATTTCTTGCCAATCTCCTCTGGCTTGGACTGTTTCCATTGAGAAGTCAACTGCTGGGGATCTAAGATGGCGTTGGAGTAGGAAGGAGCAGATTTGGCTTTCCTCTGCTCAGGGGAGAAAATCCTGACCGATCTATGGAGTAGAAAGGCAAGCAACCAACATATTTCAGCATTTTTGAAAACAGAGGACCAAGGATTGTGGCAGAACTGAAAGAACAAAGAACGGATCCTAAGGGGAGTGCTGCAGCAAGGTAGGGTCCCAGGACAAGCGTGTGGTCCCGGGGCTGCAGCCCCAGGCCCGGGGCCGCTGCTGGGTTTACCATAGGGTTCTTGGGAGAGAGCCAGGTCAACTGCTCCCTCCCCAGCGGAGGAAGGTCTGAGCGGCTCCAGGAGGAATCCAGGTGCTGGCAAACACATGGGGGTGGTGAGCAGCTTTGGAGGCGGTGGACACCAGAGGAGCTGAGTCGCACAGCGGACCCGGACTCCCACGGTCACTGGTCTGGCTGGAGCTTTGGCAGTGAGAGAAGCCAGGCCACTGTGGGGAGCGGCGGGCTCCAACGGGAGGAATTTCTCAAGAGGAAGGAGTGAATAGACACAGACACTGTTTGGGGAATTCTCCTAAAGTGATCAGTGGCTCTAGCCTGTCTGCTCCCCAGCTGTGAGCGCGCAGGCACTGGCACCAGGCACAGTCGCACCGGCCCACCCGCACAACAGCCCACCAGCGGATGGGCCCAACCCACGCACGGGAGCACCGGCGCAGGGGCGCACCTGCAAGGAGAGCATCCCCGCACACCAGCCCACAGCAGTAACCCTGGGGAAAGACCTGATTCCCACACCCAGGTCCCAAAGCTGAGGAGCCAGTGCGAACTCCACGGGCCAAGGAAGAAAAGCCAAACAAATCATCCTTCAGCCTGCCTCAACCAGCAAGAGCAGAAAAACCGGTTTGGCCACTTTGAAATCAAGAGACTTTTTAATTTGATTCTATTTTTTTAACAATTTTTAATTTTTTAAGTTTTATTGTTTTTATTCTCTTTTGATTTCTTTTTCCTCTCTTACCTGATTTCTTGTTTTATTCCTTCCTCCTTCCTGTCCTCCAATTTTATCTCTTCTTCCTTCCTTCGTCTGCCTTTTCTATTTTTTACTTTTTAAAATTTTTTCCTAAATACCTACAAGTGAGACAAAATCCTGGATCTGTGAAAAGACCAAAGTTGAACCCAAAGAAGGGGCATCACAACAGCTGGGGCAGTGAGATAAATGTCACTCTGCTATTACAGAGAATCTGCAAGTTATTGCATATTTGTATTATTATTATTTTTCCAGTGTTCCTACATGTTTTTTTAACAGTATTTTTATATCCCTCTTCTTTTTGTATAGCCTGCTTTGCTAGGCTGGATATATTGTATGACCTGACCGCTTTCCCCTGATATCTCTTTCTATACTGTATTACTAATCTACTGTCCTTTAACTCACCTGTGTCCCATCAGCACACTACTCGATGTTCTGTACTCCCTATTCTTGTTACCCAGATCTCATAGACTCTGCCATGTGAATGTTGCCATAATATTATTATAAATAACTGCTGTTCCATGCAGTTGTAATTACTTCACAACACCTCCCCCCCAGATCTTAGCCCATTTCAAAGTTTCCTGAACTCTATTACTGTAGTGGTTAACTCTATTCTCTCACACATTATACCTATTTACTATCCTTTACTCTCACCTTACCCCAGAATCTGACCGCCCACAACCTCCCTGCTTTATAGATCCAACTCACAATCCTTCCTCCCCCAACAAGAGCCTTATCTTCTTTCCATCCTTTCTAAAAATCAGCTAGCTGGGTGGAAGACCACGGTTAACACTATACATAGTGAAAGGATCTCCTATATCTTCCCTACTTGTTACTACTGTAAATAGCATAGAATTCTCTGTTGCTGTCTTGAACCATTTTGCCTTCCCCCTCCAACTGATGACAAAAAAGAATAGGTGGAGGAGGTGAACACCAGGATACCCACTGGAAGAGGAAACCCAACAACAAAGAAACCACTAACAGGTAACAGCAGGAGAAGGTGAAGGAGGGAGTAGTAACCACACAAACCTCAATCCGGGACTTATCTGAAAATACAACTAAACAGTAGAGACAGTACCCAATACAAACAACTGAACAAGATTTCTTTAAACCTTGTACACACAGAAGAACAAGTTTCAACACAACCTGCCTTCACCAGCACAACAAAATACAGAAGGTGGTGGAGAGAGTGACCCACATTTAACCAGCGGGTGGGAAGGAACCACCAAAGAAAGACTCAACAACAATCAACACCCAAAGGCAAACACAAAGCCAACTTAAACGACAGCCCAAGACCAGTGAGCTTGGGGGATCAAGGAAACAGCACCACTGAAACTCACTGCTACTCTACTAAAGAAGTTCACAACATAAACCCAGGGAGCCAGAGCAGATCAACTTAAGAAGCTGAGGCTAACAAGAAGAGTCTCACAAACAATGGGAAGACAAAGAAATAATCCCCAAATGAAAGGAAAGGAGGAAGCCTCAAAAAGAATGCTAAATGAAATAGAGGCAATTCAACTATCAGATATTGAATTCAAAGCAGTGATTATCAGGAAGCTCAATGAGCTCACAATGAGCTATGAGAAACTACAGGGAAGCTACAATGAACTCAATGAAAACTACATCAGCATAAAAAAGGAAATAGAAACTCTCAACAAGGGCCAAGAGCAAATGAAGAATACCATTTCTGAAATGAAGAACACAGTAGAAGGAATGAAAAGCAGGATCAATGAAGCAGAAGATCGGATCAGCGAGCTAGAGGACAAAGTAGAAGAAAACACCCAGAAAGAGCAAGAAAAGGAAAAGAGGCTCAGAAAGAATGAAGAAGGATTAAGAGAAATGCAAGACAATATGAAACATAATAATATCCGTATAATAGGGATACCAGAAGGAGAAGAAGAAGAACAAGGGATAGAAAACCTAGTTGAACAAGTAATGAAGGAGAACTTCCCTAATTTGATGAGACAAAAAGTCACACAAATCCAGGAAACACAGAGAGTCCCAATCAAGAGGAAGCCAAAGAGACCCACCCCAACGCACATCATAATTAAAATGGCAAAATTTCAAGTCAAAGAGAGAATCTTAAAGGCAGCAAGGGAGAAACAGGAGGTAGCGTACAAGGGAGCCCCAATAAGGCTAACAGCTGACTTCTCAATGGAAACGCTTCAAGCCAGAAGAGAATGGCAAGAAATAATCCAAGTAATGAGAAGCAGAGGCCTGCAACCATGACTACTTTACCCAGCAAGGCTCTCAATTAAAATAGAAGGCCAAATAAGAAGCTTCTCAGACAAAGGAAGTCTAAAAGAATACACCTCAACTAAACCAGCTCTGCAAGAGATGCTAAAGGGACTACTTTAAGGAAAGAAAGGAAAAGAGAGAGTGAGAGAGGATCACACGTACATAAAAGGCAATGAATAAGTACCTGTCAATAATAACCTTAAACGTAAATGGATTAAACACTCCAATCAAAAGACATAGAATAGCTGATTGGATAAGAAAACATGACCCACACATATGCTGTCTACAAGAGACCCACCTCAGGATAAAAGATCTGCACAGGTTGAAAGTGAAGGGCTGGAAACAAATTTTCCAAGCAAATGGACAGGGAAAAAAACCTGGGGTAGCAATACTCATATCTGACAAAATAGACTTCCAAAGAAGGCCAATAAAGAGAGACCCAGAAGGTCATTTCATAATACTCAAGGGAAGAATTCACCAAGAAGACATAAATATTGTAAATATATATGCACCCAACATAGGAGCACCCAAATACATAAAGAAAGTCTTAGAGAACCTCAAGAAAGAAATGGACAGCAACACAATTATAGTGGGAGATTTTAACACCCCACTATCAAAAATGGACAGATCTTCTAAACAAAGTATCAACAAAGATATTGTGGCATTGAACAATACCCTAGACGAACTGGGCTTTACCGATACTTACAGAACCCTCCATCCCAAAGAAGCTAAATACACATTTTTTTCAAATGTACATGGAACATTCTCAAAGACTGACCACATGATAGGACACAAAACAAGCCTCAACAATTTCAAGAAAATTGAAATCATACCAAGCAATTTCTTGGATCACAAGGGACTGAAACTAGAAACCAACCCCAAGGAAAAAAACCCAAAACACTCAAATTCATGGAGATTAAATAGCATGCTATTAAACAATGAATGGGTCAAGAATGATATTAGGGAAGAAATCAAATGGTTTTTGGAAACAAATGAAAACGAACTCACAACAACCCAAAATTTATGGGACACAGCCAAGGCAGTCCTGAGAGAGAAGTTCAGGGCGATACACGCCCACCTAAAAAAGTTAGAAACATTTCAAACAAACAACCTAACCCTACGTCTACAAGAACTCTACGAACAACAACACAGACAGCCCAGAGCAAGCAGAAGGAAGGAAATAACCAAGATCAGAGTAGAATTAAATGAAATAGAGACTAAAAGCACAATTCTAAAGATCAATGAATCCAAGAGTTGGTTCTTTGAAAAGACAAACAGAAATCGAGAAGCCTTTAAGCAGACTCATCAAGAAAAAAAGAGTTCTCCCAAATAAACACAATCAGAAATGAAAGAGGAGAGATTACAACAGATACCACAGAAATACGAAGGATTGTAAGAAATTACTACAAAGAGCTGTATGCCAAGAAATTTGAAAACCTAGATGAAATGGACAAATTTCTAGAAAAATATAATCTTCCAAAACTCAATAAAATGGAAGCAGAAAGCCTGAACAAACCAATAACAGCAAAAGAAATTGAAGCAGTAATCAAAAAACTCCCAACACACAAAAACCCGGGACCAGATGGTTTCACAGGAGAATTATACAAAGCATTTAAGGAAGAGCTAACCCCTATCCTTCACAGGCTATTCCAAAAAATCCAAAAAGATGGAAGGCTCCCAAACTCTTTTTATGAGGCCAACATCATCTTAATTCCACAACCAGATAAAGACACAACAAAGAAAACTACAGGCCAATATCACTGATGAACATTGACACTAAAATCCTCAACAAGATACTGGCAAACCGCATCCAGCAGTACATTAAGAAGATCATATACCATGACCAAGTGGGATTCATTCCAGGGATGCAAGGATGGTACAATATTCACAAATCAGTAAATGTAATACATCACATAAACAAAAGTAAAGACAAAAACCACATGATCATATCAATAGATGCAGAAAAAGCATTTGATAAGGTACAGAACACATTCATGATAAAAACATTCAGTAAAGTGGGAATAGAAGGAGCATTCCTCAACATAATAAAGGCCATATACGAGAAACCTACAGCCAACATTATACTCAATGGGCAAAAATTAAAATCTTTTCCACTAAGAACAGGAACAAGACAAGGCTGTCCACTTTCACCACTTCTATTCAATATAGTACTGGAAGTTTTAGCCACAGCAATCAGACAAGAAAAAGAAATAAAAGGAATCCAGATCGGAAAGGAGGAAACAAAACTGTCACTGTTTGCAGATGACATGATAGTGTACATAGAAAATCCTTAGACTCCACCAAAAAACTGCTTGACCTAATAAATGAATTTGGTAAAACAGCGGGATACAAAGTCAATATCCAAAAATCAAAGGCATTTCTGTACACCAACAATGAAACAGCAGAAGCAGAAATCAAGAAAAAAATCCCATTTGAAATAGCAAAAAGCAAAATAAAATACCTAGGAATAAACCTAACCAAAGAGGTAAAAGACCTGTATTCAGAAAACTACATAACACTGAGGAGAGAAATCAAGGAAGACACAAACAAATGGAAACATATACCGTGTTCATGGATTGGAAGAATTAATATCATCAAAATGTCCATACTACCCAAAGTAATTTACACATTCAATGCAATACCTATTAAAGTACCAATGGCATATTTCACAGACATAGAACAAACACTTCAACAATTTATATGGAACCATAAACGACCCCGAATAGCTGCTGCAATTTTGAGAAAGAAGAGTAAAGTCGGAGGGATCACAATACCTGACACTAAACTATACTACAAGGCCACTGTAATCAAAACAGCCTGGTACTGGCATAAAAACAGGCACATGGACCAATGGAACAGAACAGAGAGCCCAGAAATAAACGCAACCATCTACGGTCAATTAATATTTGACAAAGGAAGCAGCAACATAAAATGGAATAAAAATAGCCTCTTCAACAAATGGTGTTGGGAGAACTGGACAGCTACGTGCAAAAAAATGAAACTCGAGCACCAACTTAAACCTTATACAAAAATAGATTCAAGGTGGATAAAAGACTTAAATATAAAGCGTGACACCATTAAAGTCCTAGAAGAGAACGTAGGTAGGAAAATATCAGATATTTCACGCAGAAACTTTTTTACTGACTTGTCTCCTAGAGCAAGGGACATAAAGGAAAGAATAAACAAATGGGACCTCATCAAAATTAAAAGCTTTTGCACAGCTAAGGAAAACAGTATCAAAATTAAAAGAGAACCAACTGTATGGGAAAACACATTTGCCAATGATACCTCAGACAAGGGTTTCATCTCCAAAATATATAAAGAACTTACACGACTGCACTCTAAGAAGACAAGGAATCCAATTAAAAAATGGGCAAAGGACTTGAACAGACACTTCTCCAAGGAGGACATACAGAAAATCCAAAGACACATGAAGCGATGCTCAGTATCCCTAGCCATCAGAGAGATGCAGATTAAAACCACAATGAGATACCACTTCACACCAGTCAGAATGGCCATCATAAACAAAGCAACAAACAACAAGTGTTGGAGAGGATGTGGAGAAAGGGGGTCCCTAGTGCACTGCTGGTGGGACTGCAGACTGGTACAACCACTATGGAAAGCCGTTTGAACTTCCTCAGAAAACTAAAAATGGATCTGCCTTTTGACCCAGCAATTCCACTGCTGGGACTCTATCCTAAGAATACTAAAACACCTATCCAAAAGAACCTATGCATCCCAATGTTCATAGCAGCACAATTTACAATAGCTAGATGCTGGAAGCAACCTAGATGCCCATCAGTAAATGAATGGATCGGAAAACTATGGTACATTTACACAATGGAATTCTATGCAGCAGAAAGAAAGAAGGAGCTCATACCCTTTGCAGCAGCATGGGTGGACCTGGAAAGCATTATGCTAAGCGAAACAAGCCAGGCAGTGAAAGACAAATACCACATGATATCACCTTTAGCAGGAATCTAAACAACAAAACAGAAAAAAAACTAGCAAAATATAACCAAAGACACTGAAATAGGGGATAGTATGACAGTGGCCAGAGGGGAGAGAATAGGGAATTTCAGGGGGGAATGGGTAGGGTTTACAAGAACAAATTTGGAGGACACATAGACAAAAACTGGGGGTGGGGGGTAATGGGGGGAAGGGGGGAGGGTTGGGTGGGTGGGCTGGAATGGGAGTCGGGGGAGAAAACTGTACTTGAACAATGATTAAAATAAAAAAAATTAAAAAATAAAAAATAAATAAAAAATGAAATCAACTGCTCGCCTTATTCGGGCTCCATTGTATGTTACTTCTTGTTTCTCCCTTGCTGACTTTAAGATTCTCTCTTTGTCTTGGTATTTTGCCATTTTAATTATGATGTGTCTTGAGGTGGGCCTCTTTGGGTTCCTCTTGATTGGGACTCTCTGTGTTTCCTGGATTTGTGTGACTCTTTCTCTCATCAAATTAGGGAAGCTTTCCATCATTACTTTTTCAAATAGGTTTTCTATCCCTTGCTCTTCTTCTTCTCCTTCTGGTATCCCTATTATTTGGATATTATTACGTTTCACATTGTCTTGCATTTCTCTTAATCCCTCTTCATTCTTTCTGAGCCTCTTTTCCTTTTCTTGCTCTTTCTGGATGTTTTCTTCTACTTTGTCCTCTAGCTCACTGATCTGATCTTCTGCTTCATCGATCCTGCTTTTCATTCCTTCTACTGTGTTCTTCAGTTCAGAAATTGTACTCTTCATTTCCTCTTGGCTCTTGTTTGAGAGTTTCTATTTCCTTTTTCATGTTGATATAGTTTTCAGTGAGTTCATTGTAGCTTCCCTGTAGTTTCTGGTAGCTCATTATGAGCTCATTAAGCTTACTGACAATCATTGCTTTGAACTCAGTATCTGATAGTTGAATGGCCTCTTTTTCATTTAGCATTCTTTCTGAGGCTTCCTCCTTTCCTTTCATTTGGGGATTGTTTCTTTGTCTTCCCACTGTTTGTGAGACTCTTCTTGTTAGCCTCAGCTTCTTAAGTTGATCTATCCTGGCTCCCTGGGTTTATGGTGTGAACTTCTGTAATAGAATAGCAGTGAGTTTTAGTGGTGCAGTTTCCTTGTTGTCCTGAGCTCACTCGTCTTAGGCTGTCATTTAAGTTGGCTTTATGTTTGTCTTTGGGTTTTGATTGTTGTTGGGTCTTTCTTTGGTGGTTCCTTCCCACCCGCTGGTTAAATGAGGGTCACTCTCTCCATCACCTCTTGTATTTTGTTTTGCTGGTGAGGGCAGGTTGTGTAGAAGCTTGTTCTTCTGTGTGTATAAGGTTTTAAGGATTTTCTCTTGCTCTTGTTCAGTTGTTTGTATTGGTTACTGTCTCTACTGTTTAGTTGTATCTCCAGATAGATCCTGGATTGAGGTTTGTGTGGTGTGTGGTTTCCACTACCTTCTTCACCTTCTTCTGTTTTTATCTGTTATTGGTTCCTTTGTTGTTGGGTTTCCTCTTCCAGGGGTATTCTGGTGTTCATCACTTCCACCTACTCTTTTTTTGTGATCTGTTGGAGGGGGAAGGCAAAATAGTTTAAGACAGCAAGAGAGTATCCTATGATATTTACATTAGCAGCCAGGAGAGAAGAGATTGGAGATCCTTTGATTATGTATAGTGTTAACTGTGATCTTCAACCCAGCTAGCTGATTTTTAGAAAGGATGGAAAGAAGATAAGACTCTTGTTGGGGAAGGAAGGATTATGAGTTGGATCCAGGAAGCAGTGAGGTTGTGGGAGGTCAGATTCTGAGGTAAGGTGAGAGTAAAGGATAGTAAATTGGTGTAGTGTATGAGAGAATAGAGTTAATGACTACAGTAATAGAGTTCAGGAAACTTTGAAATGGGCTAAGATCTGGGAGGAGTATTGTGAAGTAATTACCATTGCATGGAACAGCAATTATTTACAATAATATTAGGGCTACAATCATATGACAGAATCTATCAGATCTAGGTAACAAGAATAGGGAGTACAGAACCTTGAGTAGTGTGCTAATGGGACACAGGTGAGTTAAAGGACAGTAGATTAGCAATACACTATGAAGGAGATATTAGGGGAAAGCTGTCTGGTCATACAATATAACCAGCCTAACAAAGCAGACTATACAAAAAGAAGAGGGATGCAAAAATACTATTTAAAAAAGATGTAAGAATACTGGAATAATAATAATAATACAAATATGCAATAACTTGCAGATTCTCTGTAATAGCAGAGTGAAATTTGTCTCACTGTCTCAGCTATTGTGATGCCCCTTCTTTGGGTTCAACTCTGGTCTTTTCACAGATCCAGGATTTTGTCTCACTTGTAGATATTTTTAAAAAATTAAAAATTAAAAAGGCAGATGAAGGAAGAAGAGATAAAATTGGAGGAAAGAAAGGAGGAAGGAATAAAACAAGAAAGCAGGAAAGAGAGGAAAAAGAAATTAAAAGAGAATAAAAATAATAAAAATTTAAAAATTAAGAATTGTTTAAAAAGATAGAATAAAATTAAAAAGTCTCTTGGTTTCGAAGTGGCCAAACCATTTTTTCTGGTCTTGCTGGCTGCAGAAGGCTAAGGGGTGATTGGTATGGCTTTTCTTCCTCGTTCAGCAGCACGCACTATCTGGGAAGCTATTGTGGCTCCTCAGCCCTGTGCCCTGGGTGTGGGAATCAGGACTTTCCCCAGGGTTAGTGCTGTGGACTGGGGTGTGGGGATGCTCTCCCACACGTGCACCTTCGTCCAGACTGCCTCACCCTTCCCAGTGCTATGGGAGTGTGCAGGGTCCTCCACAGAAGCACACCTTCTGTGCAACCGGGGGGGGGGGGGGGGGGCTGGGTGGCAGGGAGGCTGGAGCGATTGATCACTTTAGGAGAATTCCCCAGACAGTGTTTGTCTTTTGACTCCTCCCTCTTGAGAAACTCCTCCTATTCAAGCCTGCCAATCCACACAATGGCCTGGCTTCTCCCATAGCCCAACTCTACAGCCAGACCAGTGACCTCGGGGATCAGGGCCCACTGCGCTACCCAACCCTGCTGGTGTCCACAGCCTCCAAAGGTGCTCACAGCCCTTGTGTGTTTGCTAGCAACTAAATTCCTCCCAATGCCACTCAGACCTTGTTTGGCTGGGGAAAGAGCAGTCATCCCAGCTCTCTCCCAAGGACTCTGTGGCAAACCCAGCAGCGGGTGCTGGGCCTGGGGCTGTAGCCCCCGGACTCCGCGCTGGTCCCTGGGACCCTACTGTGTTGCAGCATTCCTCTTAGGGTCTGGTTTTTTGGTTCTGCCACTATCCTTGGTTCCCTATTTTCACATATGAAGTATGTTGGTTGCTTTCTCCTCTACTCTGTAGATTGGCCAGGATTTTCTCCCCTGTGCAGAGGGAAGCAGAATCTGCTCCTTCCTACTCCAACACCATCTTAGAACTCTGCTAATGTACATTTGATCTACTGAGAGAGTTTGCAGTACAAATGACTCCAGACTTTTCAAGCATTTTTACTTGTACAAGCAAGTACCCTTAGGTAAAAGGCAAGTTTTGCGGGGTGGTGGGGAGTGGTGGTGCAGAATCTCAGGTTTTTTCACCGGTCTCAGTGCCTGTTTACTCATCTGTAAAATGAAGGTAATAATAATCCCTATCCTTTAGGATTCTGAGATTCCATGAGTCATACCGGGAGTCCTGGCCTTGACACTGTTGGTGTTTGCAGCCAGATAGCTCTTGGTGGTGGGACTGCCCCAGGAATTGTGGGCTGTGGAGCAACATCCCTGGCCTCTCTGCCTTGAGGCCTGCAGCACCATCTGCATCACTTTGGTTTGTTTATTTTTATTACCACCCACTGAAGCAGGTACCACCTCCCTCACTCACTTGGGTCAAGCCTATGTTTCTGAGTAGATAAGAACTTGCTCCCAGTTATCTTAGCAAGTGTGTGCTTTGAATGGGCTTCGGCCTTTTCACCCTTGACCTCTCCTCTTCACCCTTAAAGACTTTAGCAGACGGCTATCCAGAAATGTATGATATAATTGGCCATTTCCAAAGCAGATCGAAACCCCAAAAGGTTTACATTGGGATAAAACAAGATTCTAAAATGTGTCTCTTTGAACCTCCACCCTCGCTTGTCATCAAAGTATATTAGATGTTTCCTTAGATCCATCAACACGTACCCTCCTCCCTCCCTGCTTCCCTCCCTCCCTTCCTCCCTCCCTTCCTTCCTTTACACAGCAGGCATTGAGGCAGTTACCAGTTTACTTGCTAAAAACAAAATGCTGCCAGACTTGGGGAAATGGCTGAGTTGGTTGTGATTATGGCTGAGTTTAAATGAAGTCAAGTTTGACACCCAAGGGGAACCCCAGGTGGCAGGTCTCTGGGAGTATTTTCTCTATGTTTTCTCCCTCTTGCTAAGTTCTCCACACCTGTGGGGGAAGATGTGGTTCAAGTGATGGGAAAAACTGGTCCATGGTGAATGGCAGGGCACCTTTACGCTGCTTGGACAGAAGGTGGCTTCCAGGGTGTTAGAAGCAAGAGGCCTGTCTGAAGTTCTGTCTGTACTCAAAGTAGCTGGTTTTGTTTTCACAGAAAATCCTCTTCAGGGTCTGATGCCGAGGACAGTAGGTATGACTCACCTGTGGGACGTGCATGTGGCCCCTGGGGTCTGCTCAGCACAGAGCTGGTGGACTAGGCAGGGCAGAAAGCATGCTGTGCCCCTTTGAGACCCAGGGGCTTCTATGGCTTGATGCACTTGAAGGGCAGTTCTGCTAGGACTGGGTGCTTCACAAATTCACACCTTCGCTGCCTTTACTGCCTTTATCCTGAAGTGGGATCTGGGCATGAACTCAGGAAAAAGTCTGTACTAACACTTCTCCTCAATGCCACATGTTCCTCCCTGTATTCACTCACTGACCATTGATCAGTGCCTACTGTTGGCATGGCACTCTTTCTGTGCCCAGAGTCTAAATCATGTGTAACTGGTAGTAGGGCCTGGAAATAAAACATTTTTATTGGGTAACAAGTGTGGGACTCCAGGTGTGACCAGGTGTTCCATGTCGCCAAGCTCCACTGAAGACAGTATGCCATGCCACCCTTTGAATGAACTTCATTTGTTCGCTTCAGATGCAGCATTGTCCTGGAGGTGAGGATGATGGGCAGGATAGAGCCAGAGGGGTGGTAAGGCGGTGGAGCAAACCGTGGGCTTTTGGGAGGAATCAAAGGCAAGGCTGGAGAGGCAGACTGGGGCCAGGCAAAGGATTTTCAATTTTATTTTTACTGAGGTAATATTATATTATTTTCAGGTGTACAATGTAAAGATTTAATATTTGCACCTACTGCAAAATGATGATCACAATAAGTCTAGTGAACATCTGTCACTTCACATAGTCACACATTTCTTTAGTCACAAAAAGTTCATAGTCACAAAAGTTCTTTTGATAAGAACTTCTAAGATCTACTCTCTTAGCAACTTTCAAATATGTACTACAGCATATTAACTGTGTCCCTACTGTGCACTGACATCCCCAGGATGTACTTTATAACTGGAAGTTGTACCTTTCTATCCACCTCATCCCCTTTGTTCACCCTGGTGATTTTATCCTTTAAGCAGAGTTTGTTTGTTTATACTTAGGCTTCAGTGTGGTCCTGATCTGCTCTCCAGTGTCCACTTGCGATATCATCTTGCAGAGAAGGGGTCTAGAAATGTGAGACCTTGGTCCACACCTGAGTTTCTTGACCTCAGCTCTGTTCACACTTAGGATTAGATTGTTATCATTTATGGGGACTTCCCTGGTCTCCCCTCCCTTGATTCCAGCAGCACAACCTCTCCTGCATGCAGTGACAACCGAAAATGTCTCCAGACAGGCCTCGTGCCCCCCGTGTCTGGGATGGGGCACAGAGTACCCTGGTTGAGCACAGAGGTCTAGCGCACAGGTGTAGGACAATAAAACACTGTGTTTGTGGAGAGTGGAAGGACCAACTGACATTTGGTCATGGGGGTCTTTTGTGACTGACTTGTGGTCTCCTTGGAGATAATCCTTGTGGCCTATACGTATTTTGCCTGTTTGATGAGATCATTTTATGTCTCGGTTGTTGAGGTGTCAATTCCACACTGGCGCCTTGGTAATTTCATGGCCCACTGTGACTTATAGGGATGTTTGGATCTCGCTGTTGCGGATATGTCTTTGGTTTCCATCTGAGAGTGTCACTGGTCTTTCCATGCAAACAGACCACAGTGAGAATCTTGATGAGTAAGCCTCAGAGCAGGGGCTGTTCTCTGGCAACACACCTTCTGACTACAGGGCAATAAACACTGAAAGTTGACTTTAAATGTGTGAACAGAAAACTCTACTTCCTGGTAATTAAAAGCCAATTACTTAGATATCTTTTAGTCAAAGCAGAAATGGAAACTTTCATGAATGTCTGTTTGAAAAATAATGGAGATGCAAGTCACATACCTTAACTTCTAGGATATCACAAAGCTGGGCTTTGAGGCAAATCAGTAGACTTGTATGGTTTCTTGAGTTAGGAAAGAAATTAAAATGTAAAAATATAAATGTATCAGGGAGCAAGGGGAAAATCAATATAGCTAAACTTGTAAATAAAATCAAAGAGGAAAAATCACAAATAACTAGGAGTTACAAAGGTGACAAAACTAGGGTCGAAGGAAGATTTTAACACATTAAATTCTCTTGTGTGGTGTAATTTGAATACGCAGTTTCAGTGAGGTGGAAAAATTTAACTTGTCAGACCTGATTCAAGAAGAAGTACAAAAATTAAATATTCTTATAACCTTGAAAAAAGGCTAAGAAAAGATGTTAAGTTTCTTTAAAAAAAAAAAAAAGACCGTTGGCCTAGAGGGTGTTATTGAGAAGTTTGTTCAGACTTGAAAAGCAGTTTTCTTCCTATAATAATGGAAACTTTTCCAGAGCATAGACTCTATGGAAATTTACCGAGTTTTTGCTTTCTTTTTATGAAACTAAAATAATACCTCCCAGCAGAACCTGACAAAGATGGTACGTTGAAAGAAAACCTCAGAACCAGCACACAGGCAGCATTAGATGCCAGTGTCACAAGGAGAACTCGTGCTGAGATACACGTGCTGTGTGTCCCACAGTGGCAAGGTCCGGAGACCCGAGAATGCGGCCTGACTCATCGGGGGGCCCCGTAAGGAAAAGCATGCAGTTCATTTGATAATGTTAAGAAATTCAAATTTAGAGAAAGGAAGGGAAAAAGGCAACAAGGTCAATATTATCTAGATGAAACCAACAGCTGAGCTGACCCCCGTCTTAAACTGTTCCTGTCAGAGTCAGGAAGACCCCCATGCCGCGGTTGCTGACCTGTTTCTGGGCACCCAGCTAGTGCGGTTAGACACAGAGCAGAAATTAGAATTTAAAAGAGCAGACTGTGGGAAATGAAATCATGGGTATTTGCAGATGCACTGTCACCAGGCTGGACAGACACTGGGCACCCCTCTGCCAGCCGGCTGCCTGCTGGCCGCTCCCCTGTGTTCACAACAGAGACTCGAGCCTCGCCCACCATTTCCCATTGTGTCTGTGGCTGCACCGTGCTCATGCTGCAGTGGCTTGAAAACCATCGAAGGTGGAGTGGTTGTCACAAAAGCCACATGTCCCACAAAACCAAAATATTTACCCTGTAACACTTATGGTAAAAGTGTGCTGGCCTGGTTTCTTCTGGTGTATTCCTTGAAAACCCAAGGTCAACTGTGAAACTCTTAGCATGAGAGTTTGGAAAAGTAGAGACAATATAAATAAACAAAAGCCCATGGATATACAAGCAATAATTAGTATGTAAAACAGGGGAAAAGATTGCTTTCATAATTGCCAGAAAACCTAAGTAACCCCACGTACAATTACCTGTGAAAATTTTTATTTTAAATTATATTTTATGGTTTATGCTGTTCCAGTTTTCCCAACTTTCCCTGCTTAGGCCCTCTCTAGCCAGTTTACTGATATAGAAAATGTTACAGATAAGTGGGAAAGGCTGTTTCAGGGCATTTAAAGAAAGCTCACTGGCACACAGAACGAGGCACTCGGCATGCTCGGCATGCTCGGCATGCTTGGTGAGGGCTGTGCCTCAGGGGACAGACGGCATAGCAGCAGAAAGAGGGAAGCAGTGGGACTTCCTGGAAAGTAGGGTGTGTGTATATGTGTGTGTGTGTGTGTGTGTGTGTTTATTTCTAAACTTTCAGGCTACTGGCATTTATTTTTCAATATAGCGTTTTAAGAGGGAAGGATGTATCAGTTGCATGGCGTTTCTTTGGAGTTACTGGACCAGCCTCCTTGGTGAGGTTCTTTTGCTCACAACTGAGGACAAGTCACTCAAATTTGCAGGCACCTTAGCAGGTTGTAAGAATTGGAAGACACGTTTCTCCTTTTTAAACTGATGGTCAGTAGCTCAGAGTGTTGGGCAAATGCCATTCGTCAGGGCTTCCTGAAAAGCTGGACCCTTACAGGCTTTTGGCTTCTTATTTTTAACGCTGACCTTGGCTGGTCTGTTACTCTGCAAAATGGAAACCTGAATCACACCCGCTGAAGGCAGGCTCCTTGTGTGTCAGGACGGTGGTCCTGGCGTCCCCAGCCCTATCTGGGTGGGCCTCCCCATACTTCCGATGCTTCTAAGGACATCTTGAAAGCTGTTCTGAGTTGTAATTCTCGGCAATTTACATTTTAATTCACCCGCTCCCTTGCATCCCAGGCTCCACAGTCTTTGCTTTAAGCCTGGCATTCTCCAGGGGCATGTACTTACAGGTGGTGCTTGTGTGTCCTGTTGTCGTGACAGGCCATCAAGGAAACGCAGGGCCCTTGGTGATGAGGGCAATGTGACGACGGCCGTGCCCACAGCTCCCAGTTTCCCCAATACCTCCTCTACCAGTGCGCCCACAAACTCGGAGGAGCACCGGTCCTTTGAGAAGGTGGTGAACAAAGAGTCACTGGTCATCTCCGGCCTGCGCCACTTCACTGGCTATCACATCGAGCTGCAGGCTTGCAACCAAGATGCCCCCGAGGAAAGATGCAGCGTGGCAGCCTACGTCAGTGCCAGGACTATGCCCGAAGGTGGGTGGCACCTCACAGGGCCAGGCACCCACGCCAACCAAGCAGAAGCCCCCTCCCCGCCTTAACTTATTTGCTTGTTTATCACTTGTCATTTACTATTAGTTTTCCCCAGCCTCATGGAGGTACAGTTGACATGTAATGTCATGTAAGTTCCCCTAACACAGTGCACAGAGTGCTGATCCGCCCCCTCGCACGTGCTCTCTGATCGCAGTGTGTGTGCTACGACACTGGCAGCAGACGCCGCCATCAGATCACATTGTTACCGGTTTTTGTTTTTGTTTTTGTTGTGTTGGTTTTTTTTTCTTTTTTGCAGTGAGAACATTTAAGTTCTACACTCTCAGTACACAATACAGTACTGTTAACTATAATCACCGTGCCACACATCATTCATCTCACAACTGGGAGTTTTATGCTTGACCACCCTCTCCCCATTTTCCCACCACCCAGCCCCTCGGATCCACCAGTGTGCTTTCTGTGTTCAGCTTTTCCAGATTCTACGTGTGAGATCACACAGAGCTTGTCTCTCTGCGTGATCTATTTCACGTAGCATAATACTCTCAAGGTCCATCCATGGTGCCTATTTTATTTTTAGTTACACTGGTCATACAGAGCTGGCATATAAACATGAAAAAATGCACACGAGCCATAAGAAAAAATTAAAAATATGAAATACATACATGTAGTGGGTTCTCCAGAGACATAGAACCAGTGGGACGTAAGATAGACAGACAGACATAGGTATGTGGACAGTCCTATGAGGTGAGTCTCACATGTTCATTCTCCAACAAGGGAAACAGGATATAGGAGACTTATATAACCAACTCAAGCTCGACGGTTGGTATGTGGTGGAGGTGGGGTTCAATCCCAGGTCAAGTCCCTGCCTCTAACAACCACTGCACCTTATAGCCAAGGCAGATGACATTGTTGGCCCCGTGACCCATGAAATCGAGAGCAATGGCGTTCATTTGATGTGGCAGGAGCCCAAGCAGCCCAACGGTCTGATCATGCTATATGAAGTGAGTTACAGGAGACACAGCGATGAGGTAAGACCCTTGACACCTGGATGTGAGCCCACAAGGCTGCCGTTGGTATCTCCTCCCTTTCCTTAACTTCTGGCCCAAACACTTCTCTTGTTAGATGCTTCCCTGTTAGGACTCAAAGCCTTGATACGTAACTTTCCATGGAGGTGGGGCAGAAATGCCAGTCCACAAACTCTGTTCAGTAGTTTCTCATGTTGCTTTTCAGGTCTGCCCTACAAGTTGAATGCTGGCTGCCTGCGCTTGTCCTTCCTGGCATGACAGCAGACTCATCTCATTTTAGAGGATTATATGAGTCTGTAAATACATCACTAAAAACCATAATAAGTGACTTTTTGTTGGGTGCCTGTCTTTCCCACCAGACACTGTACGGTGAAGGGTGAGTGCTAAGATGTACATGACAGGGGACCTAAGAACAGAAAGCAGCCAAGCCACCCTGAGGGCTCACTGTGTGCCCTGCACACGCTGAGGTCCTTACATGCAGTGTCTCATTTATTGTATTTAATCACACCTGAGTTGTGATTACAGGCCATGTTATTGTTATGGACCACTAAGAAACAAAAAAAGATACTGCCACCTCTAACTGTGAGGTGGTGTTCCCTCTAAGATGTGTTCCAATTCTAGAAATGTCAAAATGTGAAGATGATATGCCCCTTGGATCTGCTAGAGTGCAGTAAATGCTCAGAATAACTCAGTGAGCTTTGTACTAAGGCTTCTAGAATTTAAGTTGTGTCCGAAGCCATAAGAATAGAGTCAGGATCCAAACCCAAGTCTATCCAGGGTTTGGCAGTGGTAAAGGGCCAGCTAGTAAATATGTTGGGCTTTGTGGCCAGTCTCTGTTGCAAATACCCAACTCTGCCATCGTAATGTGAAAGCCACCATATAGATGATGTATAATCTGTAAAACAACATTCCTCTCTTTTACTTGTGGAGCTTGCCTATGACTTTTGCAACAGCTTGCTCATCCTAAATTGCATTTTTTTTTACTGTTCCTGAATAACCCTCTTATTTGCAGGTAAAATAACTGACTGCTGTATTTTTTAGGTCAACATAATTTGATGGCCCATCTGGGGATCCAGAGGACTCCTGATATCTCTGAGGCTGATGAGCAAGCAGGTGCAGTGTCCTTGTTCTGAAAGACTCAGGGAAGGGTCCTTTGGTGCAGACTCTCTGGTGATCATTTTGAGAATAGCCATCCAGAAATAACATCATCATACCCTCTGATCCAGAAGTTCCACTTTTCAAAAATTTCCCCTAGTAGCCCTGGCCTGGTGGCTCAGTTGGTTAGAGTGTCCTGCCTATATGCCAAGGTGGTCAGTTCATTCTCCAATCAGGGCACATACAAGAAGCAACCAATAAATGAACACATAAGTGGAGCAACTCTCTCTTTCAAATTAATAAATGAAGTTAAAAGAAAAACATTAAAAATTCCCCCCAGTTATGCTTCCCTGGGTATGAAATGAAGTATGTTTAATGTATTTTATCCAACACTTATGTAATAACAGATATAATTTTGAAGTTTTCAGTAGAAGAGAATTTGTTAAATTATGGTTTGCTCACACTGTGAAATACTATAGAAAATTAAAAATGGGTGGAATACATGATATTTCGTTAAAGAAATAAAACCTAGTAAGGTGCTTGTAATGGATTTTAACAGAGAATAACTTCTGAATAATGTCATTATGTGAGAAAAGTATTTTGCAAAACAAATTGTGTTTAAAAAACAAAACAAAACAGGCAGAGGATGTGCTAAGAGCAGACACAGGGACTAGTCACCCGGATCAGGGCCTGGGCAACGTGCGGGGGAAAACTTGCTTTTCCTTCATGTCATTTGGATGTTGTGTCATTTGTTTTCTCCTTTACATAAACCTATCTATAAATATTTTTTGTAGATAAAAGGATGGATGAGAAGTAGATGGTTATATATGTATGCATTTAAAAATGACTCAACAAAAATTCTGCACAACCTCATTATATCCAGTGGCTCATGCTGCCTTCCTTATTCAAATAGCACCTTTTCCACCCAAAGTGTCCAATTTGCATCCAAAGCCCTGTTCCAGCAGGCACATTTCCATAGTGCAAAATATACTGTGTTACACAGTTACTGTTTGAGAGATGAAAACCATTTATTAGCAAAACAATGAATTTTATATTTATGTCTTGGATCCAAGGCCAAGTCACTAATACATGTATGTCCCAAGTGTGCATCTCTGCTGCCATGTCATGGGAATTTTGGGGAATAACATCTTTGGACAGATCAGGAAAAGTGGTTGAGATAGTGGAATATCAGTGACTTGATTTTTTTTAAAGACTGTTTCGAGGTACAAGTCTCAGGTCCCAATGTCGGTGATCAGTTCCTTGGGACCACTTTATATGAGCACATCATCTAAAGCAGACGCCAGATTTGGGGGTGCACCATTGGTTCTTTTCTTATATCTTTAAATTACTCTCTGTGTATATAAAAGATATTTATTTCTGCATGTTATTTACCACACAATTTTATTAAGTTGTATTATTTATAATAACTTTAAGTTGATATTCATGTGTTGTCAAGGTAAATGAGATATCATGCAATAATAAAATTGTGTTAGTTTAGCTGATAAAGCATGAAAAAAATAGTTAAAGCTTGGAATAAAACATGAAGACAAGAAGAGTTGAAATGTGTAAGTTATACGTTCATTAATAATTAAATAAGATAGTAACATGATTCTTAGCATTGTAAATGAGTTCAGGACCTGGAGCAGTGGTGTTTTAGAAATCAGAAGTATTTTGTAAGTAAAATTGTGCCCCTTGTAGGTTATCTGAAGAACTCAACAATATGGTAAATGTCTACATTTTCAAAGCGGAGAATGTTAGATGGTGAATTCTGGAATGTAAAGAGTAAGATTATAGATTCTAAGTAATTTTAAGAAACAATTATTGCAGAGTGATTTATGGGCAATGAAAGGAGACAGTGACCCTCAGTGCTGTGGTTTTTCACAGTGTGGTTCAGTCTCTTAAGATGTCATATCTTCCTGGCTTCTGAGCTTTGGTGGGTGTCTTCTTAGCCAAGGACATTCTTCCCCAGTCTTTGCAACATGGCTGGCATTTTTATTTATTTATTTTTGTTGTTGTTCTTTAGCTCTCAGCCTCCAGGTTGCCTGTCCAGACAGAGGCATGATTTCAGATCTAGGGTGCAAAGTCACACGTCGTTTGTATTCTATTTGACTCTTCATCCTGCTCCATATAGAGCAGTAATTTCATTGCTATGAGATTGGGGGATTTTTCTCCGTATTGTAGGTGCTTATTAGCAATTATTATCTCATTCAGTGCATGACGGTAACTTCCACCTTAACCTCCCTAATGACAACCTGAAAGGTCTCCATACAGTGTGCCAAATGTCCCCTTGGGGGCAAAGTCAACCTTAGGTTGAAAACCACTGATCTTTTAAAAACATTTTATTGATTTATTTTTAGAGAGAGGGGAAGGGAGGGAGAAAGAGAGGGAAAGAAACATCAATATGTGGTTGCCTCTCACGTGGCCCCCACTGGGGACCTGGCCTGCAATTCAGGCATGTGCGCTGACTGGGAATCAACTGTCAATTCTTTGGTTCACAGCCTGTGCTCAATCCACTGAGGCATACCAGCCAGGGTGGAAACCACTGATCTTGAAGCTTTGATCATCTTTGGAACCTGAGTGATCTGGCCTTGATATGCAGTATTTTTACTATCATTCCATGCAAATTATTTTCTAATTCCAATTGTGATTTATTTTGGGGTGGTTATTTAGAAGTGTATTTCATAATTTGTAAATATAAGTATTTTCCAGTTATCTGTTGTTACTGATTTCTTGATTAATGGCAGTGAGAGCAAGAAATATATATGTAAATCTCAGTCATTTGAAATTTGTTGGAACTTGCTTTGTATCACAATATGGTCAGTGTTTAAAAAGTTTCCAGGGTGCTTGGAAAGCATCTGTAATTTGCAGTTTTGGGGTGTAGTGAAGTACTTATGCACACTGAATGCCATTTTCTTGTCATGTTTTTTTTAAAACGTTTTACTATTTTTTGTGGGCTTTATTGGTTCTGAAACAGAACCCGAATGATAGAGGTTTGTTAAATAATCTATTATGATTATTGTTTTGTATATTTTTCCATTCAGCTCTGTTCTGTGTAATTTTGAGTTTATGTTATTAAGTGAATAAAAATTTGGAACTAGCCCTGGCTGCTGTAGCTCAGTAGATTGAGCGTGGGCCTGTGAACCAAAGCGTCACTGGTTCAATTCCCAGTCAGGGCACATGCCTGGGTTACGGGCCAGGTCCCCAGTAGTGGGGCATGAGAGGCAACCACACATTGATGTGTGGTAAAGAAATAAATAAAATCTTTAAAAAAAATTTGGAACAAACTGGTACATTGAACTGTCTGATATGAAGTACTCCTTTTATTTGTAGTAGTGTTTTTTTTCTTCAAGTCTACTATGTTATTATATAATTTTCATTTTGTTAATGTTTGTATAGTATATTTTCCCCATTCTTTCACTTTAGATCTGTTTGCATGTTTCACATAGCTCTCAGTGTTTTATATTAGTTATGAGTGGCTATTAAATTCAATCAAAGAATTGGTTTTGGTAGAGGATGTATTGCAGGGGGCCTAATATTTTTCCCATTCAGTTGTTCCAACACCTTTTATTATATCACAAACATTTTCCCACATATCTAAGGAGATAGCTTTATCATAGAAAATTTCCATCTGATTTAGCACTTATTATTGGACATTGTATTCCGTCCCATCAATTTGTCTATTCAAAGGCTATTACCCTACTGTTTAGATTAATGTAGGTTTGTAACACACTGCATAGTTATGCTTGGTTGGACTAGGATCTATTTTTTAATTTGCTTTTCCAGAATTCTCTTTTCTTTCCTCATTTTAATAAGTGAACTGAAAATGAGTTTGTTTTAGTTTTATAAAATGTTAATATTTTAAATTGTATCACATTCAATTTATAAGCATCTTTGGGATGTTGACATTCTTTTATTATATATATACACACACACACACACACACACACACACACATATATATATATATATATATAGAGAGAGAGAGAGAGAGAGAGAGAGAGAGAGAGAGAGGGAGAGAGAGAGGAACACGATGTTACTTTCCAGTTGTTCAAGTGTCTTTTATTGGGCATCACATTAACATTTTGTTCATGCAGATCATGCACATTCTCCCTAAGGTTAATGTTAGGTATTGTATCTGTTTTGTTGCTATTGGATCTTTTCAATTCTATCTTTAACTTAGTGTTTCTATATACATATAAAAGATATTTATTTCTGTGTGTTATTCCCCTCATGGTAATAAATTCTATTATTTGTGATCATTATGTTGCTTTTCATGATTCATCAAGGTAAAGAAGCTACCATACAATAATAAAATTGCATTACTTTAGTTATGTAGCAACATGTAAAAATAGATAATGCTTGAAAGGAAATATGAAGATAGGAGGTAACGTGAGGAGTTAGAAAAAATTTTGTTGGTGGTATACATCCATTAATGCTCTGATGTGTCAGGGCCCCATACTCTCTGTGGTAAGACCCCTCCTGGCAGTCAGAGAATGCAGAGCTGATGGGACAGGACCCTCTGTGCAGGCAGAGGGGACCCCACCCACTCTCAGATGCCCACTGCCCCGAAATGCTCTTCTCTGCTTCCATCTAGTGCACATCCTGAGGATGGCAACTACTTACTCAGCAGCTGCTATTACTGTTTTGAAAGGACACTGTGAAGCCCTGTGGTCCCTCACATCATGGTTGCCTCATTCATGCTCTTCTGCATGTGGGGTTTCTGACTCTCTCCTGTGAGTGAGGTTCTCCTGCCTATGTATGTCTGACATTTGGTCATTTTCATTTGCTAATCTGTGCCATGCCTGTTGGATTATTAGACCAAGCCAAAGATTCTTGAGGTTACAGGAAAGGTTGTTTCCCCATCACATAGGCAAGCAGTCAGGTGTTTAATACGAGGAGAATTTGGGGAGTACATGTACACCACCATTTATTTAGGTAAGATTTAACAATTTAAGTAAAGTAAGTTATTGTCAAAACTGACTGATTGTGTCGGTGAAATATGGAACAATGTACAAATGTAGCTTGTGGATATAGAACTTCTATTTAAAGTTTCAAAGGTGGCAATGAAGAGGGCCAACATTTTGCACTTGGCATGTTGATGTTAAACTGGTTGTTAAGAAAGGGAAGACTGAGAAATTACTTAGGATTGTCCTCTCATTTCTTCCTAAGAGGTTTAATTGCCACAATTTGGTTTAGGAAGAGAGCTTCAGCACAATCACCTTAGCTTCAGACAGTAAGACTCCTAGCAAGAGCTTGTCGACCCTCTTATACTCCTTGTGTCTTAAAGTTGTGGGAGTTCTCCAACAGAAATTAACCTGGCAGGTATGCTGCCTTTTTTTCTAAATTACCTGCATGTCTCACATTTCACCTTTGAAATCTAAGACTCTGTTCTTCCATTTTCCAAAATACCCTCTATACCCAATATTACCTTATTATGTTTGGTATTCATTTTTAAAATATATTTTATTGATTGTGCTATTACACTTGTCCCATTTTACCCCCCTTTATTCCCCTCCACCCTGCACACCCCTTCCCACCCACATTTCCCCCTCTTTAGTTCATGTCCATGGGTCATACATATAAGTTCTTTGGCTTCCACATTTCCTATACTATTCTTAACCTCCCCCTGTCTATTTTCTACCTACCATCTATGCTACTTATCCTCTGCACCTTTCCGCCCCCTCTCCCGCTCCCACTCCCCTATTGATAACTCTCCAGGTGATCTTCATTTCTGGGGTTCTGTTCCTGTCCTAGTTGTTTGCTTAGTTTGCTTTTGTTTTTGTTTTAGGTGTGGTTGTTAATAATTGTGAGTTTGCTGTCATTTTACTGTTCATATTTTTTGCCTTCTTCTTAGATAAGTCCCTTTAACATTTCATATAACAAGGGCTTGGTGATGATGAACTCCTTTAACTTGACCTTGTCTGAGAAGCACTTTGTCTGACCTTCCATTCTAAATGAAAGTTTTGCTGGATAGAGCAATCTTGGATGTAGGCCCTTGCCTTTCATGACTTGGAATACTTCTTTCTAGCCCCTTCTTGCCTGTAAGGTCTTTTTTGAGAAATCAGTTGACAGTCTGATGGGAACTCTTTTGTAGGTAACTGTCTCCTTATCTCTTGCTGCTTCTAGGATTGTCTCCTTCATTTTAATCTTGGCTAATGTAATTACGATGTGCCTTGATGTGTTTCTCCTGGAGTCCAACTTCTTTGTGACTCTGAGCTTCCTGGGCTTCCTGGAAGTCTATTTCCTTTGCCAGATCGGGGAAGTTCTGCTTTATTATTTCTTCAAATAACTTTTCCACTTGCTGCTGTACCTCTTCCCCTTCTGGTACCCCTATAATTCAGATGTTGGAACATTTAAAGATGTCCTGGAGGTTCCTAAGCCTCTCTTCATTTTTTTGAATTCGTGTTTCTTCATTCTTTTCTGTTTGGTTGTTTCTTTCTTCCTTCTGGTCCATTCCATTGATTTGAGTCCCAGTTTCCTTCCCATCACTATTGGTTCCCTGTGCATTTTCCTTCACTTCACTTAGCGTAGCCTTCATATTTTGATCTAATTTGCGACCAAAATCAACGGATTCTGTGAGCTTCCTGATCACCAGTGCTTTGAACTGTGCATCTGATAGGTTGGCTATCTCTTCATCGCTTAGTTGTATTTTTTTCTGGAGTTTTGATCTGTTATTTTCGTTTTGACCATTTTTTTTGTCTTGAAGCATCTATGATGGAGTGAGGGGTGGATCCTTACGTGTTCACCCAAGCAGGGTAACCCATGTAGCTGGGTTGTGATGCTGTAGGTGGGGCAGGGGTCCAAGAGGGAACAATGGTGCTTGCTCTGCTCTCTGCTGGATTTCAGTCACTTCTACTACCCACAAGCAAAGTGGGCCCTTCTGGTGCTGATTTCCGGGTGAGTGAGCTTGTGTACATTCTAGGACCCCATGGGTCTCTCCAACGAACTATCCTGTGAGGCTGGGAGTTTCTCCTGCCACCCTCTCAACCTCCACAGGTGTTTTGAATCAGAGATTTGGGTTTGCAAGTGCTGTCTCACTCCTTAGGTGTTACTCCAGGTTTATCTGTGTGTGAATGTGGGACCTCTCACTCCACCAGCTGCCGCCTTGCTGCGAACCCTCTCCATCCGGCTGCCCATCTCCGCCCCTCCTACTAGTCTGGATGAGAGTTTCTTCTTTAACTCCGTGGTTGTCGGACTTCCATACAGTTTGATTTTCTGTCAGTTCTGGTTGTTTTTAAATTGTTGTTGTCCTTCTTTTGGTTGTGTGAGAAGGCAGAGTGTGTCTACCTACACCTCCATCTTGGCCGAATGTCCTGGTATTCATTTGAACATGAACTCCCCTTGGCCACGTATTAGACGTTAAATACCTCTCATTAATCAGATTATGTTAATTTGATTGTTATCCCAGCTGTCATAACTTAGAAGGTATGACAAAAATAATTTTTTATTCCCCCACAGGTTTTGTGAGCCAGCCGTGTGACATTCATGGCTGGGACACTAACTTCAGGAAAGTGCAGCTTATGAGAGATCGTGGACATCTGGCAAAAGTAAGCATTAATATTATTTTTTGCTCTGCCAGCCTTTTTGGTCTATTTCTGCGGGCCTTGGCGTAATTTAGTAGTGCCTGGAGTTATTTTCTTCCCTTGTACACTTACGTTGGCATGAAAAACTATTTCTGAGGCCAGCTGCTTGGACTTAGAGAGTCAGGAATGCTCTTTATCGGCTCCTGGCTCTGTTTACACTGTAAGGACTCGGTCCCAGTCCTGCATCCGGCAACTGGGCTCCATTGTCCAGCTTCAGCTCTGGAGTCTGGCTGTGGGCTCCTGGTTATAGATCTGGGTTCTGTCTCCTGGGTCTGTGTCCTGGGGTTGAATGTGTCTGTGTGTCTGGGATCTGGAGTCTCTTCAGGTGTGGGTTTGTGTCTTGGGTGGGTGTGTGGGGTCGATGTGCAGCTCTGGCCCTATGGTCTGATGTATGGAACGTGTTGTCCAGGGTTCTCTATCAGTCTCTGGTTTCGAATGTCTGGCATTCAGGGTTGATGGTCTGGCCTGGGTTGTGGGGACAATTTTGGGATTGGAGCTGGGGTCTGGAGTTCAGCATTTGGTTCTGGATCTGCTCTGGGGTCCACGTTCTGGAATCCAGGGCCTGTGTTCAGTCCTGACTCTGTCTGTGGTATCTGGCATCTGTGAAGTGATGGTCATTGGCTCCAATTCAATGTCAGCAGGAGTTCCAGAGTTGGGGTGTGGGGAAGAAGGAAACTGTATTTAGTGCAAACAGCTGTGTTTTGATACTAATGGCTGTCAGCGCAGCATGTCTGTTAGGAAGCTCAGTGTTGTTACAGGTGAATCATGAAGCAGCACCTCTGTGGGTCAGCCCAATAGTGCAGCTGCTTAGTTGTAAAGTGTTTTGGCTGTGAGGGGATCTTGAAGTGAAGCAGCCCCGGGGCAAGTTCCACCTCAGGCTGTGCTGCTCAGAGCTTCTCTATTCATTCTGGCCTGGTCCTGTCATTTCCTCTCTACTTGGCTGTATTTGCACACAAAGAAGGGCACTTTGGAAAAGGGACCTCTCTGAGTGAGGAGATCAGGCTGGCTGAGCAGAGAAAAGGCCTCTGGTGTTGTCACCACAGCAGTCTAGGTTATTTTTACTCTTAAATTATGCCAAGTTTTCCTCTTGTACCTTCTTCTTTCTTCTTTCTTCTTCTGCTTCCCAAAGTAAGACTGCCTTTTTTGTGGTAACTTACTTAAATTATATAGAAAAATAAAAATTAATTCAAAATCCTACCCAAACAGGTAATAGCTGTTATTATTTTAAGTATATACCCTTCCAGACATCTCTACTTGCCTATTTCCATTCTTCTACTTTCTCTGGATTTAATTTATTTTTCTGGGTTTGTAATATGGATGCAAAACATGTGAATTTTCCACTGTTTCCCTCTAATGAGAGGATTTATCACTATGTTTTCCCATAGGTTTTTAAATGTATTATTTTAAATATTATTCAGTTGAAATGATTTTTAAACTCCAATGGCAATTCATTTCGAGGGATATTTAGAAGTCTATTTCATAACTTCTAAATGTAAGAATTTTCTGGTGACTTTTACAACTGATTTCTAGATTATCTACAATGAGAGAGAGAAACATCATGTAATTTCAATCCTTTGCATTTTTTTTTTTTGAATCTTCATTACAATATGGTCAATGTAAAAAATGTTCTAAGCATGCATCTCTGCTGTCATCTCGAGGTCACTTTGGGAATAACACCTTAGGGTAGTTCAGCAGGAAAAGTTGTGTAGAGTCGGTTATCTGTGAATGCTGAATCCAACTTGCTGCTCATGGTTTTATTATACCCTTACTGAATTTTTTGAGGTGGTCTCTTGTTTCTGAAAGAGGAATGCTGTGTTACTGATGAGAGAGGTTTGTTATATGTATATGATTATGAATTTTTGTTCGTGTCTCTATTCTATATACTTTAAGTTTATGACATTAAGTATATGGTGAATTTGGATCTTCCGGGTAAATTAAACTTTTGATATGAAGTGCTCTTCATCTCTAGTAATGCTTTTTACCTTGAAGTCTACTGCACGTTATTATGTAATTTTCACGTGGTTTATGTTTGCATAAGATAGGGTGCGGCAAAAGTAGGTTTAGAGATGTGAGGATGAGAAACAAAGTTTATTGTTGTCTTATTACTTAATAATTATGACATTATTTTCCATGTGAACAACTGTAAAGCTGCTCCTGCACCATCCTGTATATCTTTTCCCATTCTTTTACTTTCAATATTTTTTCACCCTGTGTTTTAGGTAATTCATATTTTCTCCCAGTTTGTGTCTTCTCTTTTTATTGTCTGAACAAGTTCTTTTTCAGAGTTGTCTTTAATTTTATAAAGTATATATTATTAATGTATTTCTTCATTACACTGCATGTTCACCAGTATCCTTGATTCTTGGCTATTTTTTGTTTAAATGGACCACTAAAAATCAAGCCTACAGATAAGGGATGGGGTCTGTCTAAGGTCAGAGTCGGGACTGGGCTGGAGGTGAGAGGGGGCCACAGATGTGGGTGGGGCTGGGTGGGAGGCATATTTAGGCTGGCAGGTGTGAGGGGCAGGCAGTTCTGGTGGGGAGATGAGCAACCACGAGGACTGGAGGTTAGGCGCTGCTGGCTGCCAGTCTCTGTGGTCTCGAGGTGATGCTCACAGCCTAACATGATGCAAGCAATGCAGTCCAGCGGCAGGAGGTGAGCTGCATGGGGGCTATGAGGTAAGGAAGTTGGGGGGCAGATACAGCCACCCTGTGGGGAGCAGGAAAGGGGGGGGCCAGACTGTTTCTGGGGTACATGTCTTGGGTCCCAATTTAACTGACTACTTCCTGTGGGACCACTTTTCTTTATTTATTTAGATACTTTAGTTATGGATAACTTTGGAAATGGATATACAAAAATAGCCATTTTGAACTTCAAAACAAGATGATATTTTTCATTTGTTCAAGTTTCTGTTATTGTGTAGCAATTTCCAATTTCATTCATACAGATCCTGTACATTGTTATTAAGTTTATTCCCAGGTTTTTGTTGTTGTTTTTTTCGTTCGCCTTTTTTTTTTTTTTTTTTTTTTTACCTATTTGATACAGGGTGCAACCAAGAGGGGGTGTAACCGGAAAAGACACCAGCATTCGGGCTGCCTGTCACTACCAAATCCAATAAGCAATGACAGTGATTGAATCTTTTATAGCCGCTTTATTCAGATGGCTGGTGATCTGAGAAGATGGCGGGTTCATACCCTAACAAACCATCTTCCCATTTCCTTCCTGGCCAGATCTTTTATAAGGGGGTTGGGGGAGGACAAACAGGTCGGTGAAAGCCTTGAAATTCCAAGGGGGAGGGGTAGTTGCCTGCTTCTTCCTGATACGGATGTCTCTAGGTAGTAATCTCTAGCCAGTGTTGCATCCAGCAAACGCGAGAACAAATATCGGAGACTTTCAGGGTATCAAAGATGTTGCTTTATTGGCCAAGTTTAACCTGCGCAGAGGCGAACTCTCAAAGTGTCCGGAGACACGGTACCCACAAGGGCTGCAGACGAGAGTCGCGCCGAGCGCTTACGGCTAAGTCCTTATATAGGGGTTTTGGCGCGAGCAAGCAAATGTTTCACAGAAACTGATGTGGCAGTTAGCTATTGGTTTACAGAGACCTCGTGCAGGAACAGGGTAAAATTCAAATTTTTAAAACTAAACAAAGCATTGTTTATCTAGCATACCCAGGGAAGAACATCTGCACGACACAGGATGTTTGCTCAACTACATCCTGCACTCTGTCTCCCTTGTTAGTTCCTTTTAGCTACAATGTGGTTCCTGTTTACTAAGGTCACATTTAGTTTTTAATTTCCTTGTTCCCAACATTAGCACCCCTGAAGGTCAGCCGCTTTTTCTAAGGTGCCAGATGGGCCTTATCTGTAGTTTCTGAAACAAAAGCTTAACATACACATTGCTTGCTAGATTTATGGCTATTTACCTGAAGCTAAAATTTTCCAAGTCTTAAGCCCCCTATCGGGGGCCCCAAAAAATAGGGATTTGGAATGGGGTCCAGAACTCAAGGTGTCTAGGAGATATTAGAAAGACATATTAGGTGTCCTCACCCCTTCCCCCTCTTTGTTCTAAGTGAGATTATCCATCAGTTATTAAAGTGAGGTATGAGCAATGGAAAGAAGCAGGGGTCCTCAGATGACTGCTCTGTTTAATCACAGTGTGATCTGGTCTCCTAAGTGGACAGATATTGCCTCCTGGCCTATTGCCTAGGGACACTTCTCCCGACATTTGCAAGATGGCTAGCATTTTTCGTTCTTTTAAGTTTTAGCTTCCATGCTTCCTCTTCCAAGAAAGGCAGCCTGTCAGATCTAGGATGCAAAGGGACATACTGTTTGTATTCTAATGGAGTCTTCATGACACAGAATAGGGTTTCTTATTCTCAACACTATGGACCTTTTGAGACAGAGAATTCATTCTCCTGGGGGATTGTCCTCTGCATCGTAGGTGTTTATTAGCATCCAATACCTCTATTCATTGCCAACACCCTCACTTCCCTTCCCATCAGGACAATCTAAAATGGCTCAGTACCTTGCCTAAAGTCCTCTTGGGGGCAAAAATCACCTTTGGTTGAGAAACAGTTTGAAGCTTTGATCATTTTTGAAACCAGAAAAATCTTGGTCTGGTATGCAGTATTTTTATTATTTTGCTATGTAAATTATTTTCCACTCTGACTGTGATTTATTTTGGGAAGGTATTTAGAAGTGTATTTTGAAGCATTTAAATGTAGGGACTTTCTAGTTACCTTGTGACTGGTTTCCAGATTAATGGCAAAGAGAGCAAGAAACATAGTTTGTGAGACATTTGTTGAAACCTGCTTTATAGCTAAATATAGTCATTTTTAAAAAAGTTCTAAGTGTGCTTGAAAAGCATTTTTAATTTACTTTGTTGCTGCTTGCTTAAACAATGAGAAAATATTTATTAAAAATTCTACCCCAGGAGTTAAAAAGAACTGCTATCATTTTATGTATATACACTTGCAGATCTGTTGATGCGCACGTTTCTGTCCACTTTCTCTGGATTTCATTTATTATTTTAGGTTATAAGTATGGGTGCAAAACTTGTATATTTTCAGCTTTTATTTTTGATACTGTGCATTTAAGGGTGAAGATGTTTTTCATAAGTTTTGGTATGTAGTACTGATAGGGGACTCAAACTTGGAAAATTTTAGCTTAAGGTAAATAGCCATAAATCTAGCAAGTAATGTGTATGTTAAGCTTTTTGTTTCAGAGACTACAGATAAGGCCCATCTGGCACCTGAGGAAAAAAAAACTGACCTTCTGGAGTGCTGGCTAAAGATACCACCACCTGGAGACATCCCTACCAGGCGACTACCCCTCCCCTTGGAATTTCAAAGACTCTCACTAACTCCTGTTTGCCCTCCCCCAACCCCCTTATAAAAGATCTGGCTGGGAAAGAGAGAGCAAGATGGTTTGTTAGGGTATGAACCCGCCATCTTCTCGGATCGCCGGCCATCTGAATAAAGCGCCTATAAAAGATTCAATCACTGTCATTGCTTATTGGATTTGGTAGTGACAGGCAGCCCGAACGCCGGTGTCTTTTCCGGTTACAGTACCATTATCACCATTCAGTTTATATTTGTAATTCAAATTGCTTTATTTTTGAGGTTATTTAGAAGTGTATTGCATAACTACCAAGTATGAGGACTTTCCAGTCATTCACTTTTAGTGAAGTCTAGCTTAAGTGCAATAGGAACACTTAAGAAACATATTGTATATAACTTCAATGCTGTGATGCTTGTTGAAACTGGCTTTTTATGGACTTGGCCAAAGAGAGAAACTTTCGGGAAGATGGAATTTTGAAGAGGCCCGAAACACTGCAGAAAGCAGTGGGAAAAAAAACAGAGAATACATTGTTCAGTGAAATTATTCGTGAAAATGAAAAATGTCTCTTTCATTGTGTTTCTACCTAAAAACCGAATGAACCTGTTGGCCAAGCAAACAGTAGTTTTCCAAGTGTGCATCTCTGCTTCCATCTCCTGGGCATTTTTGGGAATAACATGTTAGTAGCCCGTGAGCAGGAAAAAATGGTTGACTGTAGGAGAATATCAATGAACATTGATTGCAATGTTATTTAGACGTGTATTTAGCAACTTTTAAATATCAGGACTTACTAGCTACTTTTGTTCCTGATTTCTATATTAACAGCAGTGACAGTAAGAAACATACTGTGTGTCATTTCATTCCTTTGAAATTTGTTAAAACTTGCCTTAGCGCAGGACGGTCCCTTTGAAAAATGTCCCAAGTGTGGCTCTCTGCTGCCATCTCGTGTGTAACTTGGGAATAACAGCTTTGTGCGGGCCAGCAGGAGAACTCAATTGGCTATAGTGAATTATCTACTAAGGGTTAATGGAATGTTATTTGAGAAGTGTCTTTCATTGCATTTAAATAAAAGGACTTTCTAGTTACCTTCTGTTTCTGACTTCTACCTTAGCAGCCATGAGGACGACACATGTATTTTTTTTTTAATAATTCCAGTCTTTGGAAGTTGGTTGAAAACTGATGGATGGTACAGTGTGGTCATTTCCAAAGTGTTCTAAGTGTGCATACTTGGCCATCTGGTGGGAGTTCTGAGTAATGACACCTTAGTGCAGGTCCGCAGGAAACGTGGTTGATTGCAGTGGAATATCAACCACTGTTGATTGCAATGTAGTTTAGAAGTGTATTTCATAACTTTTAAATGTAAGGATATATTAATGACCTTTTGTTCCTGATTTATACACTCACAGCAATGAGAGTAAGACTTGTACTCTATATAATTTCAGTTCTTTGCAATTTGTTAAACCTTGCTTTATAGCTGATTATGGTTACTTAAGAAAATGTCCTTAGTGTGGCTCTCTTCTCGTCTCAAGTTCATCTTGGGAACAACACCTTAGTGCAGGCCAGCAGGAAAGGTTGTCAGCTGTAGTGAATGATCTACGAATGTTGAGTGGCATGGTATTTAGTCATGCATGTTATTACTTTCATATAAATGGGCTTTGTATTCCATTTTTCCTTCTCTCCCCCATGTACAACAGCAGTGTCTTTATGTCAGGTAACTAGGTGCCTCCTGTGGGCTGTGTTCATGTTTCAACCGTGTCCACATCTTTGTGGTCCAATGTCCTGTGTGTGTCAGCATCCTGACAGTATCGATGTCCCTCCCATGTCCACATCCCCACCATGCTAATGTCCCAGCCTCACCAAAATCGTGATTGTGTCTAGGTCCCCTCAGCCTTGATGTCTTGGCCGTGCTGCTATCCTGTCTGTGTTTGTGTCCCTTCCACAGCACTGTCTTGTCTGTGTTGATGTAGAGGTCATGCTACTGTGTTGCCTGTATTTCAGTGTCCCATTTGCCTTGATGTCCCGGCTGCGCCACTGCCCCACCTGCATAGATTTCTTGGCTGTGCCACTTTCCTATCTTTGTCAATGTCCAGGTTCCCCTGTTATCCCAGCCACACTTCTGTACCGACTGTGTTCATTCCTCAACTAAGTCAATATGTGAGCTGCGCTGCTGTCCTTTCTGTGTAGATGTCTTGGCCGTGTCAATGTCCTGCCTGTGTCAGTGTCCTGGCTGTGCCTTTGTCCTCCTGCATCGATGTTCCAGCTCATTGATGTCCCAACTGAATCAATGTTTCAAACGTGCCCACATCCCGGCTGCCCGATGTACAGACAGCTTTGAGGTCCTGACTGTGTCATTGTCCCACCTGTGTGGCCATGGCTCAGCTCCTGGTTGTGGTTTCACGTTCACCTGACTTGCACTCATGGGCTCCACTGCACTCCACTGGCTGCAGGCAGAGGAGGACAGTCCGTACTGCACTGGACAGAGATGCTCAGTCCTTTGACCCCCTGCGGGTGATGCAAGGCCCTCCTGGCAGCTGGTTGCACTCTCGGGCTGTGTCTGCTGCTGTTGCCACAAGATTTAAAAATTTTAGCAAAGCAACCTATTATCAACTGAATGATTATGTTAATGAAATTTGGAAGAGTTTATTAGTTTAGCTGTGTCCTATAGTTTGTGGGATTGCCTACCAAAAAGTAACATTCCACAAAGGCTGCACTTTTCATAAATTACCTGTCACCCATTTTACCTCTATAAGACCCAGTTTCCCCATATTCCCAAAGGTCCTATATACCTGATATCACCTCATTGTCTGGTATTCATTTGTACTCATGCATTTATTAAATGTTGAATATCTTGTGTTGATCTGATTATGATATTTTGATTATTATCCCACAGGTGTTAGAGCTGACAAGGTTTGTGGAAAATAATCCCTTTTTAATCCCCCTGCAGTTTGAAAAGCTGGCAGTGTGGAATGAATGGTGAGACAGTGCTAACTCCTGAGCCTGTTGCAATTGAGAGATCATGGTCGTCTGCCATCCAAGGTCAGCATCCTCTTTGTCCACTCTGTCTTTGGGCCTATTGCTGCTGGGTTTGGTAAAATTCTGAAGTTTGCATTTGGAGAGACAAGGGTTTTATCTTATTGAATCACAGTTTTGTTTACAATGGGAGGATCTGGTTCAGCTCCCGCCTCTGGCCTATGGCAATGGGGGCCCGGCGTCTGGCCCCAACTCCAAATTCTGGCAATGGCATCCTGGTTACAGATCTGTGTCCTATGTCCAGAGCCTGTGCTTCAGAGTCAAAATGTGTTCGGTTGTGTGTCTGCAGTCTTGCACCTCTTAGGATGTGGCTTTGTGTCCTGGGTTTGCCTGTGAAGTCCATGTGCAGATGAAGATTTAGGTTTTGGTGCATGGAATCTGGCATTACAAGAGTCCGATGTCAGTCCCTGGCATCTGGTGTTTGGCCTTTGGACCTCATGGTCTGGCTCAGGTGTGGGCACATGGCTTGGGTTTGGAGCTTTGGGCCTGGAGTCCTGGGTTTGATTTGGGTTCGCTCCAGGGTCCAGGTTTTGGAGTCAGAGGTCTGTGTCCTGGATCCTGAGTTTGGCTGTGGTGTTTGGTGTCTGTCAACAGATGAACATTGTGTTAAATTCAATGCCAATATGAGTCCCCAAGTGTATGGAGTTGAGGCAGATTATTAAAAAAGGTAGGAAAATTCCTTGGGAAGTGGAATGGGAAAAGTGAGTTCGATAGCTCACTGTCGACAATGATTTATAGCCAGGGTAATAAATCTGAGGATCTTATCTTCCCCAACCAAGGACATTGGAGAGCAAATGGTTTACACATTTCAGACCATGCAGGGGAAGACTCACCTCAGTCCCACCCCTTCTCTGGTGACTTTTCTGAAGAAATTGCCCAGAGAAGGACCCTGATGGCTCCATTTGCTCATTTTGTTGCATCAGCACATCAAAGGTACCCCTGGAAAGCTGAGTATTCTGTGCAGATTACTCTCTAAGACCTCCTCTAAAGTCCTCAACATTAGAAAAACAGGTAAAACCCTCAAAAAAGGACCCAGTATGCACTGTTTGTTGAGCACATGTGCACCTTCCCTCCTCTTCTTTGCTGCATATCTTCGCTTTGTTTCTCCTTATCTCCAAAGTTCCTGGGACTTGAAGCCAGGAGAGCAGTGGGCAGTGGCAGCTTGTCCCGGGATGACTCTCTGATCTTGTCCCCAAGGACCTTCTTTGTGTCTAACTTTTCTGTTTCCCAAGAAGCAGTTCTGCCTATGCTCACTCTTGTTGCTGTGATTGTGCCTCTTCTCCGTGAAGCCTTTTCTTTCACTTTCCTTAGATTTAATATACAAACTCTCAAAAAATTCCCTAGCTTTGTGTTGTGAAATTTTGCTGCAGGAAGTCAAGAACCTACATTTATGAGACCTTGCCAGGGAAAGCCCCCTTTGGGTCCCGTCCTTTTTCGGTGACAGAATAACCAAATTTTGTGTATTCATTTACTTGGGGGTGGGCATTTTAATACTTTCTACCTCTCATTCCTTGGTAACAGCTGTTATGAAAAATCATGTATAAGTTTGCTATAACATGTTTTCAATTTCTCAGCTATATATTTCGAAGTAGAGTTATTGAACACAATAGGATAATATTTTGAGAAAATGTCAAACCATTTTATAGCAGGTCTGCAATATTTTACATTTACAAAAGAAATGGTCAATTGTTCTAATTTTTGTTTGTGATCATAAATATTTCTTGGGTTTGCTTTCTCATTATACTCTTTGTAGTGTCTGGGAAGGGGTATTGTGCTGTGATGTGGCCATTGAACACCTTCTCTGGTATTTTTTTTTTTTACCACTTCTACGAATGTCTTCTCATTTGAAGGGACTATTCAAATTTTTTAAGAATATAGATGTCTGCCTGGGTAGTATGGTTCAGTGGATTGAGCACCGGCCTGTAGGGGTCTCAAAGTGGTCTCAAACCAAAGGGGTCTCTAGTTCCATTCCCAGTCAGGGCACATGCCTAGGTTGCAGGCCAGGACCCCAGTAGGGGGTGCATGAGAGGCAACCACACATTGATGTTTCTCTCCCTCTCTTTCTCCCTCCCTCCCCCTCTCTAAAAATAAATACATAAAATGTTTAAAATAATATAGGTGTCTTTTCATTGAGGAGTCATAAAGTTCTTTGTTGTGGAAGAAAGAGTCTGATTGAAAGTATAATGTGCAACCATTTTCTTAAATTCCATGGATGGTCTTCTTACTCTGTGAATAGCTTCTCCTGCTACCCAGATTTTTTTTTAATCAGGAAGACATCACATTTACTCATTTACTTGAATCAATTTTGCTTTGGAAGGGTATGCCTTGATATGCCAGCAGTAGCCTCATGCACTTCAGGTCTTAAGTGCATTATCATTGCATTATTTAATTTGCTTGATTTAATATAACTTGTCTCATGGAAACCTGCTTTATGGTTTTAGACAGGAGGTGATTACATTTCAAGGGTTTACTGGTTTAAGTAGGAGGACACACTCTTCTCTGTGGAATGATGTCCAGAGTCAGGCATCTGGAGTCAGGGACAGGCTTTGGACTCCTGGTCTGGTGTCTGGTGAGTGGCATGGTTTGGGGTTAGGATTAGGGGTTGGGGTTGTGATTGATATCATGACTTGTCTTTAGCTTCATTCGAAACCATCATGTTAGACCATATTGTGACAGGTGTCCGTGTTTATTACCATGTGATAAAAAAATCTCACCACAAGTGGTGAATGTATGGTTGGCCATTTTCACACTGAAGATGCATGAACACAAGCAACATTTTCCATCCCTTTGGCTTTGTCATTTCAAGAAAGGTACAAGGGCAACTGTAAGGCAAGAACAGATCTGTGGTATGCATGGAGAAGATGCTGTGACTGATGGAACATGTCAGAAATGGAGAAGATGCTGTGACTGATGGAACATGTCAGAAATGGATTGCGAAGTTTCATGCTGGAGATTTCTCCTGTGCATAAGCAGACCAGGTGCAGTGGAGAGCCCTCAACTGCAGATGTTCACTGAGGACATATCATGTCATAGCAGGCAAGAGACAGGCAACATGTTCAAAGTGCCCTAACCGGGCTTCAAAAATCATTTGCACCACTTTGGTTACATTAATCGGTTTGCCATTTGGGCTTCACTGGAGGTAAGTGGGATGGTGGGGGATCCTTCATGAGTGGATTTCCACAAGTGGTTCTCCACTGAAATATAAGGAAAATGTTCCATTTTCGTGAAGATTGTGTGTGGGGGGGGAGAATGAATCTTTGCTATTTGAGAATAATGTTGTGATACAGACACCAGCCCACAGTGTCCACATCATTATGGATGAAATGAGACATTCACACAGGCTACTGGTGGAAGAAAAGGGACAGCATGGCGTTTCTCTCAAGGGGAGCAAAAGCCTTGGCCCTTGCCGTGACGGGTCTTTGCTGGGTTTCTCAGCACATTACATTATGGTCTTCATTTACTATGTACAAGTTTGCTTTATGTTGTTACCTTTTACAGACAACAAAGGAGATGATGCCACTAATCACATCACAGAAGAAGGATATTTGCAAATGAAAAGGGAAAAGTGGTTGGACTGGTTACACTGGTCCTTGCAAGGTTTAGCACGGATTTTAGGAAGTTACAGTAAGCACTTGCTGTCTCAATTCAGGGTAAGGGAGTTTTAGCAAAAGCAAGTCTCACAGCAGTCCAGGCAGAGTGCAGGCCTGATTCCCCACGGAGAACCTATTCATGGGCATGGGTCCTGTGCATCTCTGAGTGGGAGCTAGGCCCATGCCACACAGAACAGTCTCCTGCAATGTGGAATGGGAGAGATTGTGGGCAAACAGGAACCAGCACTTGCCTCTCCAAAGGGCGGTCTTCATCTAAAGGAGGTGATGATGCCCTTGTGGTGAATTTGGGAGGGAGTCCTGCAGTAGGAGCTTGTTTTGGAAAGCTAGCAGGTTACTGGCAATAAGTTTTGCTCCCCATCATACTAACTGAAAGCTTTGCCCAAGGGAAAGAGCCCAGAATTTGCCAGCAGAAGATGTGGAAGGTTAGGATTAGGTGAGAGAACACATTTCTCTTTGGTGACCAGGAAAAACGGTTGCAGCTGAGCTGCACAGTCCAGATTCCTCCACAGCATTCAGAAGACCTTGCTCCTTCCCACAGCCATTTAGCTCATCTCTCTGAATTTTTCTTTATGGAGAAAAATTTCCATTCCCTGGAAGACTGCAGAAGACACTAGAAGAGTTCTCTGCTTTGAAAGAGAACAATGCTTGGGATGATGGAATGGTGAAATTGCATGAAGGTGGCAGAGGGCAGTGGAAGAAAACCATGATGCCATTGTGCTCAAGTGTGATCCTCCATGATTCAATCAGTCACTTTCCCACTTATATCTCTGTGTCATCTTCTCCTTGCGTGAGACTCTGCATTCCTGTGACTTGAGTGTGATCATCCTTCGTGATTGAATCACTCACTCTCCTTATATCTGCGTTTCACCTACTTCTTGCTTGAGACTTCCCATTCCCACGGCTTGAGTGTGATGCTCCATGATTGAATCACTCCCTCTTCCCCTCATATCTGCATGTCACCTTCTCTTTACAGGAGACTTCCCATCACCGTGGAATGAGTGTGATCTTCCGTGACTCAATCACTCACTCCCCCATTTATATCTCCATGTCACCTTCTCCTCACAAGACTCCCCATTCCCATGACTTGAGTGTGATCCTCCATGACTGAATCACTCACTGTCCTTGTATCTGTGTTTCACCTGTTCTTCACTCGAGACTTCCCATTCCCACGGCTTGACTTTCATCGGCAATTATTCAGTCATTCACTGTCCCTCTGATAGCCCTGAGCCAAGATTCATCTCTCGAGAGTTCTGGTTTGGTCATCACCATGGGATCCACCATGTCTCAATCAGTTCCTGGCTGTTTCCTAGCAACCCGTCCAACTCTTGTCCTGCAAGACTTCCCATTCCCGCAGCTCGGGTGTGATCCTCTGTGATTGAATCACTCTCTCTCCTTCTTAAGTCTCCGTGTCACCCTCTCCTTGCATGAGACTTTCCATTCCTGCGGCTGGAGTGTGATCCTCCCTGAATGGATCCATCACTCTCCCTTTAACATCTGCATGCCACCTTTTCCACACGTGAGGATTCCAGTTCCAGTCCCTTGAGTGTTATTCTCCATGATTCAATCACTCACTCTCCCACTTATATCTGCGTGTCAACCTATCCTGGCGTGAGACTCCCCGTTCCTTCAGCTCGAGTGTGATCTTCCATGATTGAATCACTCACTCTTTCTTATATCTGCATGTTATCTTCTCGAGTGATACTTCCCATTCCTGCAGCTGGAGTGTGATCCTTTGTGATTGAATCCCTCGCTCTCCCTGTAATATTTGCATGTCGCCTTCTCCTCGTGTGAAGCTTCCCGTTCCCCTGGCTCGAGTGTGATCCTCCGTGATTCAATCACTCACTGGCCCCCGATAGCCCCGGGCCAAGTCTCGCCTCGTGACACTGCTGGTTCGGATAAGTCCATGGGAAGCACCTTGATTTAATCTGTTCCTGGCTGTCTCCTAGCATCCTGGCCTACTCTCACCTAGCAAGACTTCCTGGGACAAGTTTCATCTCTGGGGATATCTGGTTTGGGCATCTCCATGGAGACCGCTGTGACTCAGTCAGTCTCTGGCCATCTCCTACCAACAGGTCCAACACTCGTCTCAAGAGAATTCCCTTTCCCACAGCTCTAGTGTGATCTTCTGAGATTGAATCACTCACTGTCCCTCTAATATCTGTGTGTCACCTTCTCTTCACATGAGACATCCCGTTCCCTTGGCTGAAGTGTAAACCTCTGTGATTGCGTAACTCACTCTCTATCTTATCTTATATCTCCGTATCACCTACTCCTCCCAAGAGGCTTCCCGTTTCCTTGGCTCACTCGTGATCATCACTGATTGAATCACTCCCTCTCTAATATCTGCGTGTCACCTCCTTTTGGGAGACTTCAAGTTCCTGCAGCTCCAGTGTGATCCTCGGTGATTCAATGACTCACTGTCCTTCTAATATCTGTGTCAACTTCTCCTCGCACGAGACTTCCTGTTTCCCGTGTCTCCAGTGTTATCATCTGTGATTCAATCGCTACCTCTCCCACTTATTGTAGGAGACCATTCTGCATGGTGTGGGCCTAGCTCCCACTCAGAGATGCACAGGACCCATGCCCATGAATAGGTTCTCCGTGGGGAATCAGGCCTGCACTCTGCCTGGACTGCTGTGAGACTTGCTTTTGCTAAAACTCCCTTACCCTGAATTGAGACAGCAAGTGCTTACTGTAACTTCCTAAAATCCGTGCTAAACCTTGCAAGGACCAGTGTAACCAGTCCAACCACTTTTCCCTTTTCATTTGCAAATATCCTTCTTCTGTGATGTGATTAGTGGCATCATCTCCTTTGTTGTCTGTAAAAGGTAACAACATAAAGCAAACTTGTACATAGTAAATGAAGACCATAATGTAATGTGCTGAGAAACCCAGCAAAGACCCGTCACGGCAAGGGCCAAGGCTTTTGCTCCCCTTGAGAGAAAAGCCATGCTGTCCCTTTTCTTCCACTGGACTTGGTAGTCCGTGTGAATGTCTCATGCCTCATTCACAATGTGGTGGACCCCACGAGCTGGGGTCTGCATCACTTATATCTGTGTGTCAACTTCTCTGCTCATGAGACTCCCCATTGCTGTGGCTCCAGTGTGACCTTCTGTGATTGAATCAATCACTCTCTCTCTTATATCTGCCTGTCACCTTCTCCTCACATGATAGATACATCCCATTCCCACGGCTGGAGTGTGATCCTTTGTGATTGAATGCCTCACTCTTCCTCTAATATCTGCATGTCTCCTTCTCCTCTCCAGAATCTTACCGTCCCCCTGGCTCAAGTGTGATCCTCTGTGATTCAATCACTGACTGGCCCCTTGATAGCCCCGGGCCAAGCCTCTTCTCACAACACTTCTGGTTCCAGTGTGTCCATGGGGAACACCATGACTCAATCAGTACCTGGCCGTCTCCTACTAACAGGCCCAACTCATCTCGTGAGACTTCCCTTTCCTGTGGCTCGAGTGTGATCTTCAGTGATTGAATCACTCACTCTTTCTTTATCTCTGTCACCTTCCCCTTACCCAACAATTCCCATTCCTGTGGCTGGAGTGTGATTCTCCGCGACTGAATCACTCAATTCTCCCTCTAAAATCTGTGTGGCACCTTCCCCTCAGGCAAGACTTCCCATTCCAATGGTTCAAGTGTGATCCTCCGTGATTGAATCACTCACTCTCTCCATTATATCTCTGTGTCACCTTCTCCTCGTGCATGAATTCCAATTCCCTCAGCTTGAGAATGATACTCCATTATTGAGTCACTCACTATCCATCTAATATCTCTGTGTCACCATCTCTTAGCCAGAGACATCCTGTTTCTGTGGCTGGAGTGTGTTCCTCCGTGATTGAATCACTCACTCACACTTAATATCTGCATGTCACCTTCTCCTCATGCATGACTTCACGTTCTCGTGGCTGGAGTGTGATCCTCTATGATTGAATCACTCTCTCTCCTTCTTATATCTGCGTGTCACCTTCTCTTCATGTGATACTCCCTGTTCCCATGGCTTGAGTGTGATCCTCCATGATTCAGTCATTCGCTGGCCATCTGATTGCTGAGGCCAATCTCTTCTTGGGTAACTTCCGGTTCGGGAATCTCCATGGAAACCACCGAGACTCAGTCAGTCCCTGGCCATATCCTAGCAACTGAGTCAACTCTCATCTCAATAGACTTCCCCAGCTAATTCTACTCTTGTGGGACTTCCCATTGCTGCAGCTTGAGTGTGACCCTCTCCTCACTCTCCCTGTTATATCTTCATGTCACCTCCTCCTTCCATGATAATTCCTGTTCTTGTAGCTGGGGGGTTATCCTCTGTGATTCACTCACTCAGTCTCCCACTTAAATCTCCATGTCGCTGTCTCCTCACATGATACTTCCCACTACCGAGGCTCGAGTGTGATCCTACATGATCGAACTCCTCACTCTCCCTCCTATATCTCCGTGTTACCTTCTCTTTGCATGATACTTCCCGTTCCCGCAGTAGGAGTGTGATCCTCCATGGTTGAATCACTCACTGTCCCTCTTATATCTCTGTGTTGCCTTCTCCTGCCACGATACTTCAGGTTCCCGTGGCTTGAGTGTTACCCTTGTGATTGAATAACTCACTCTGCCTCTTATATCTCCATGTCACCTTCTCTTTGCTCAGTAGTTCTAATTCCCATGGCTCAAGTGTGATCCTCTGTGTTTGAATCCCTGACTGAACTACTTATATCTCTGTGTCATGTTCTCGCACGGTACTTCCTGTTGTCATGCTCGAGTGTGATCCTTCCTCATTCAGTCACTCACCGGCCTCTGACAGCTCAGAGCCAAGTCTCGTCTCTCCAGACTTCCTGTTTTGGCATTTCCATGTTAATCATTGAGACTCCATCAGTCACTGGCTCTCTCCTAGCAATCTAGCCAAGTCTCTAATCCCCAGACTTCTGGTTCGGGCATCTCCATGGGAACTGTCAAGACTCAATCAGTCCCTGGCTGTCTCCTAGAAACCTGGCCAAGTCTCCTCTTATGAGACTTCCGGTTTGGGTGTCTGCATGGTAATCGTCAAGACTCAGTGAGGCCCTGGCCATCTCCTAGAAACCGGGCCAAGTCTCTTCTCCCCAGACATCTCTTCCAGTTGGGGGATCTCCTGGGAACCGCCAAGACTCAAATCAGTCCCTGGCCATTTCCTAGCAACCGGGCCACCTCTCGTCTCACAAGACCTCCCAGGCCTAGCCTAGTCTCAGGTGGCTTCTCATTCCCTCAGTTCGAGGACGAGCCTCGCTGATTGAATCACTCACTTTCCCACTTATATCTCCCTGTCACCATCTCCTCACAAATTACTTTGCATTCCCATGGTTCGAGTGTTATCTTTCTTGGTTGAATAACTCACTGTCCCTCTTATATTTCCATGTCACCTTTTCCTTGCAAGACACTCCACGTTTCCGTGGCTTGAGGGTCATCCTTCATGATTCAATCACTCACTGGCCCTCTGCGAGCCAGGAGCCAAGTCTCGCCTCAGGAGACTTTCAGTTCGAGCAGCTCCATGATAACCACCAAGACTCAATCAGTCCCTGGCTATCTCCTAGCAACCGAGCCAACTCTTGTCTCATGAAACTTCCCAGCCCAAGTCTCATCTCACGAGACTTCCCATTCCCGCAGCTCGAGGGTGATCCTCAGTGATTGATTCACTCGCTCTCCCACTTATATCTCCGTATCACCTTCTCCTGGCATGATACTTCCCATTCCAGTGGCTCGATTGTGATCCTTCGTGATTCAATCACTCACTGGCCCTCTGATAGCCCGGAGCCAAGTCTCATCTCGGGAAGCTTGCCATTTGGGCATCCGCATGTTAATCACCGAGACCCAATCGGGCCCTGGCCATATCCTAGCAACCGGCCACCTCTCCTCTCAGGAGACTTCCCGGGACAAGTCTCATCTCATGAGACTTCCCATTCCCGCAGCTCAAGGCGGATCCTCTGTGATTAAATCATTCACTTTCCCAGTTATTTGCTTGTGTCACCTTCTCCTTGGAAGATACTTCCCGTTCTCGTGGCTGGACTGTGATCCTCTGTGATTGAAACACTCACTCTCCCTCTAGTATATGCATGTCACCTTCTCCTCCCGTGGTAGGCCTCCCACACTCAGGGCCCCTCCCTTCACAGGTCTGTATCCTGTTCGCATCTCGCGAGACATCCCATTCCCCGCGGCTTAAGAGGGAGTCCTCCATCACTCAGTCAGTGAGGCAGCCACCCTCAGGGCCCCTCCCTTCACAAGTCCGGGTATGATCTCATCTTGCGAGACTTCCAGTTCCAGGCGGCTCGAGCCGGAGGCCTCCCAAACCTAGGGCCCCTTCCTTCACAGATCCGAGTGATGTTCAGGTCTAGCGAGACTTCACGATGCCGTCCCCTCGTTGCGAGTCCTCCCACACTCACTCAGCCAGGCAGCACACCCAGGGCTCCTCCCTTCTCAGGTCCACGTCCTGTTCAGGTCTCCTGAGACTTCCTAATGTTGGCGCCTCGAGTGGGAGCCCTCCCTCACTCAGTCAGCCAGGCAGCCACTCTTAGGGCCCTCCCTTCATAGTTCCGGGCCTTCTTCCAGTCTTGCTTGGCTTCCCATTGCCACGGCCTGAGCGGGAGTCCTCCCTCACTCAGTCAGTCAGGCAGCCACACTCAGGGCCCCTCCCTTCACAGGTCCGGGTCAAGTTCTCGTCTTGAGAGACTTCGCCATCCTGTGGATCGAACGTTTGGCCTCCCTCACACAATCGGTCTGACAACCACCCTCAAGGCTTCTCCTTTCACAGGTCCGGGTCCTGTTCAGTACCCACTAGACTTCTTCTTCCCGGCAGCTTGAGCAGAAGTCCTCCCTCATTCAATTAGTCCGGTAACCATACTCACGGACCCTCCCCTCACAATTCCGGATCATGTTCTTGTCTAGGGAGACCTCTTGTTCTTGGCCGCTGGAGCGGGAAGGCCTCCCTCACTCAGTCTCACTCACTGCCCCTCCCTGTACGGGTCCGTGTCACCTTCCACTCCCAGGAGACATCTCGTTGCCACAGCTACAGCGGTAGCCCTTCCTCACTCAATCACTCAGGCAGGCTCACTCCCAGCTCCTCCTCTCACTGGTCAGGGTCATCTTCTCTCTCGAGACTTCCCCTTGCCATGGCTCCAGTGGGAGCCCTCCCTCACTTAATCAGCCAAGGAGACACACTCATGGACCCTCCGGTCACAGGTCCAGGTTATGTCTTGCTGGAGGAGATGGTGACAAGGAGATACAAGGGTGAAAGTGATTGATTGAATCACAGAGGATCAAACTCCAGAAGTGGGAAGGGGGTGTTACACAACAGGAGAAGGTGACATGGAGATATAAATTGGAGAGTGAGTGATAGAATCAGGGAGGATCACCCTCAAGGTGCGGGAATGGGAAATCTCCTGAGGCGAGACTTGGCCCGGGAAGTCTGGTGAGGCTAGACTTGGCAGGGTTTCTAGGAAACAGCCAGGGAATGATTGAGTTCTCAGAGGTTATCATGGATGTTCCCGAACAGCAAAGGAGGCGCGGCCACAGGCCACCTGCCATGACGCTTTCAACCCTAAAGAAGCGTGGTGGAGGGGGTCACCAAATGCTCCACAGACCATCTGGTCGACCACATGGCCCCCACCCCCTCAAAATAGCCCCGTACAAGAGCGGACCCCGGGGCGTGGGCACACGCAGGAGCCTGAGGAGCGGGAGGCCAGCCCAGAACGCGCTTCCGCCCCGGAACTTGCAGATAACACCGGGAAGGCGCCCATAGTGAACCGGCCTCCTTGGGAGGAGGGAATGCCCCCGGCCACAGGCCACGCGCTGGACAGCTCAGGACAGCTCAGCGGCGCTCCTTGCCTCCGTATTGGGACTCTGGAGAAGAAAACCGCGGAGAGGACCCGAGTACGATGCCCGGGACCCACGTGTGCCCGCTTGCGGGCCCACCTCGCCCTCCGCGGGCCTCCACGGGTGGCCTGTGCCTGTGCCCGCCCACCTCCGGAACGGGACACAGAAAGTTTGGGCAGCGACACAGCAGCGCGCTGCAAGCGGGACACGGGTGGGCAGGCACATGGGCAGGGGAAGACCCTGGGCCGCCACCCGGGTGGGGGCGGGGCGCCTGTCCCCTCGTCTCCCGGGTAGCCTCTGGACTTTGAAAAATTCCGCAGAGGCACTGCGGAAGACCGCACCGATGCCAGGAGCGAGCGCTAACCGAGTCCGTGGCGCCCCATCCGGTCACCCGATGCGGCCTGCCCCTGCCATCACCTCCGCAGCCCCGAGGCACCCACCTCAAGCGTTCCCCGTGGAGCGACCAGGCCGGTCATTCGGTCGGTCCGTCACGGAGGCTAGACATTGGCTTCTGTGGGGCAGGGGCGCGGCGCCGGCGCGTGCTGGTCCACCGTTGCGGGCTACTACAACCGGCTCATAATCCTGCAGGTACAGTCTCCGGCCCGGAGGTCGGGCGCGGACACACCCGCACCCCCAGCACTATCCCGCCAGCGCTGCCGCCTGCTGGAAGTCAACTGCGGGGGATGCCGTCAGATCGCCTCCCTCGTGGCTCCGTGGCTCCGGAAGGGACAGACGATATAAAAGCGGGCGCCCTGCTGCCCGCCAGAGGACCCATCTCATCCCGGCACACCACGTCCGCCGGGGAGCTCCCGGCCGCCACGGCGCGACTGCGGCAGCGGCAGAGGGACTCCGGAGGACCACCTCCGGCTCCGGGTCGCTGCGGCCAAGCGACTGGCACAAGACAGAACTTCCCCGGAGTTGCTGGCGGGTGAGACCGGAAGGACCGGACTGGGCCCCACCGAGCTTTCCCCACCCCTCACCCTCCCTCCGCCGTCCCCCACTCCTCCCGTGCGCCGACTCCCGAGAGGGCTCAGAGAAGATCCTGGCAGCCGGCCCAGGACCGTCCAACCCAAGCGAGGCCACTGTGCTCTTTTCTTTTCTTTTGGTTCTTTTTTTTTAGATTTTATTTATTTATTTTTAGAGAAGGAAGGGAGGGAGGGAGGGGGAGAGAGAGACAGAGAGACAGAGAGAGAGAGAGAGACAGAGAGAGAGACAGAGAGAGACAGAGAGAGACAGAGGGAGAGAAACATCAATGTGCGGTTGCTGGGGGTTATGGCCTGCAACCCAGGCGTGTGCCCTGGCTGGGAATCAAACCTGGGACACTTTGGTTCCCAGACCGCGCTAAATCCACTGAGCTATGCCAGCCAGGGCTTTTTTTTTTTTCTTTTTAAAAATCATTTTCCCCTCCTTATTTCCTTTTAGGTAGTTTCACACACATTGACTCTGTCAGGGGTCACATCAGTTCACACAAGCACACGGGACTGAAAATGAAATGACATCAGGGAGACCGGATGGGACTCCTTGAAGAAAAAGAGTGGGAGGCAGGGGAGAGGAGAGAGAAAGGAAGAAACCCACACCAGTCATTTCTAAGTGTACCACTCCACAAAACATTATCTGCATCCAGCACTCCCCGCCCAAAGTATCAAGTCTCTCTTTGTCCCTGCTTATCCTCAACGCCCCCCTCCCCACCCCAAGTCCTCTTTTCTGTCCTTTTGGGCCCTTCTGCCCCCACCCACCCCAATCTATCACTTCCAGCACCGGGAGTGGGTGTATCCAAAACTGAAAAACAGAGCCCGGCAGCCCTGTGGACAATAAGCAGTAACAGTGAGCACAGTGAGGTGTAAGAGAAATCCGCCTCTGAGTAGATCACAGCAAAGCCCAGAGACGAGAAGAGGTGCATGTGGGGAACATCAGTGCCCCCTGGAGATAGTGAGTTGTGGATTTCAGCGTCCCTCCACCTGAACCACCACCACCACCACACGAGGTGACGGGAGGCCCCTGGTGAATGGTGAATACCTCGTGACATTTAGAGAGGGGCTCTGGGTGAGGGTCAACATCCCTGTGGAGTTTTTGGGCAAGTCTGCTTTTTTTCAAAGGACCAGGTCATGGAACCTTTAAAAAGTTACCTCTCTCGAGGACAGAACAATAGAGAGGTTGGGACTCTCGTGACCAGGCATCCACAGTCCTGAGACGGGCCCTTATCTAGCTCCCCGAACCGTAGAGAGAGTGGAGAGAACAAGATGTTCTCCCGGGTCTCGGGCACTCTCGTAGGCCGCGAGTGTGGAAGAGCCTATCGGAAACCCATTCCGCTTACTGTACACCGCGGCCACCTGCAGCATTCCGTACGACAAGAGAGCGTAGCCACAGGTAACAGGGCAGACCAGTGCGAGACCGTCGAGGTAAGGTCACTCTTCTGAAGAAAGGTCTCACGTGGGCAGCGCATGAGCCCTTTCCGATGCCGTGTGTGTCGGGGTGGACGGAACGGCGGGAGGAAAGGGGAGCCTTCCCGGACAGCAGCGGTTTGCTCAGTGGGAAGAGACCACCGGGTCTGTCAAGCGGGTATCCTAGTCAGAAAGAGGTTCTTGTGGACGCGGTGGTGTTTTGGGGTTCTCGGAATCCAATCCCAGCAGTGGCATCGCCAGGTCAAAAGGCAGTTCCACTTTCAGTTCCCTGAGGAAATCGCACGGCGCTCTCCCCAGGGGCCGCACCAGTCTGCATTCCCACCCACAGCGCGCCAGGGCTTCCTTCTCTCCACATCCTCTCCCACACTTGTCGCTGGTGGGTTGGTTGGTTTGCTCACAATGGCCCTTCTCACCAGTGCGAGGTGGAATCTCGTGGTGGCGGCTTGAGGATCTGCGTCTCTCCGATGGCTCGTGATGCCGAACATCTTTTCATAGGCCTCTGGGCTGTCTCCGCGTCCTCCTTGGACAAGCATCTGGGCAAGTCCTTTGTCCATCTCTCTAAGTTCTGAATGACGACACTCACAGGCTTGTCACGACAGACACACACAGGAAGGCTTCACCGCCGTGACGGGCGATCGCATCGCTAGGCAAATTCTCGAAAGGTAGAGAGAGAGGGGAAGGAAACGACGTTTCAGAAAACTGGGGTCCTCGGTTGTGCACTCTGGGAGTGATCCTCTCACAGCAGGCTATGAATACTTCTCACAAAAATCCCTCGAGAAACACAATCACATCATTCTCCCCCCACCCCACCACGCGATAGAAAAGGACACGTAATGCTCAAAATCTTCCTCCAGCTCGTGCATCCCATTCCCTCCGTACATGTTTCCGAAAGGCTGAGAGTTTGGGGGTGGGCCGAAGGGGCCGGTGTTTCGGGTAGTTCACAGCGATGCGGCTTCCCGTTTCACTTAGCGTGAGGGTCACACCAGCTTGTCCCCAAAGGAGGCTGTTGCCTCTGGGGTCCGCCAGAAGTGTCCCATGCTGTCTACAGCAGGCACTGAGTTTCCATGCAGAACTGTCGTTTACACGGCCAGCTATCCAATCACCTGTAGAGAATCATCACCATCCAACGAATCCCAGTATCCCTAGGCGAACGCCGGCGGCCTTCTTAACCAGAAGTGACTCTGTCCACCTCCAGGTGGTGTGTTGGGAAGATCCTCTCACCTCCGTGGGCTTCAGTTTGCTTGTGGGAAAAGAGGGTGTCAGTCAATAAATCTAGCACCACACCAGCCTTCGCGGGTGCTTACCCGGTACCTGGTTCTGCAGAATAGACTGCTGGGCCTGCTGTGGTGATACGGGTTTGTGAATGTCCACTCACTCATGAAAATCTCTCTGTTTTTCCTTCACAGGCCTGTTGCCATTCTGAGTTTGGATGAAATACACATCTAAAGCTACTTGGTGTGTAGTCTGGGCAAGTCCTTTGTCCTTCTTATTTGAACAAATAATGAAGGAGAACTTCCCCAACCTGGCAAAGAAAATAGAGTTTCCGGAAGTCCAGGAAGCTCAGAGTGTCCCAAAGAAGTTGGACCCAAGGAGGAACACACCAAGGCACATCATAATTAATTTACCCAACCTTAAAGATAAGGACAGAATCTTAAAAGCAGCAGGAGAAAAGGAGACAGTTACCTACAAACGAGTTCCCATAAGACTATCAGTTGTTTTCTCCAAAGAAACCTTACAGGCAAGAATGGGCTAGAAAGAAGTATTCAACGTCATGAAAGGTAAGGACCTACATCCAAGATGACTCTATCAAGCAAAGTTTTCATTTAGAATGGAAGGGCAGATAAAGTGCTTCCCAGATAAGGTCAAGTTAAAGGAGATCATCATCACCATGCCCTTATTATATGAAATGTTAAAGGGACTTAATCTAAGAAAAAGAAGATAAAAATATGAATAATAAAATGACAACAAACTCACAGCTATTAACAACCAAACCTAAAAAAATAAAAATAAAAACAAACTAAGCAAACAACTAGAACAGGAACAGAATCACAGAAATGGAGATCACATGGATGGGTTATCAGTGGGGGAGTGGGATGGGGAGAGAGGGGGAAAAGGTACAGAGAATAAGTTAGCATAAATGGTAAGTAGAAAATACACGGGAGAGGGGAGGTTAAGAATTGTATAGGAAATGGAGAAGCCAAAGAACTGATATATGTGATCCATGGACATGAACTAAAGTGGGGGGGGTGGGGGGGAATGCAGGTGGGAGGGGGTGTGCAGGGCAGAAGGGAATAAAGGGGAGAAAATGGGACAACTGTAATAGCATAATCTATAAAATATATTTTTTAAAAAGGAAGGATAAAACATTCCTGTATATCATAAAGATTAAATTGTTATAATCATGGTATTTCCCAAAGCAATTAATTCATCCAAGTCAAACCCTATCAAACTACTCAGAAATGAAGAATTCAGTCTTCAAATTTACATGGAAACACAAATACATTAAGTAGCCAAATAAATTTAGAGAAGAAATTTGGAGATATCACTCTCCATGTTCTCAAGCTATATTATAAAGCTATAATAAAACAGAAAGGAATTGGCACAAAACAGATACCTAAATCAATGGAACAGTAAAGAGAGCCCAGAATTAAACCCTCGCTTATATGAAAAACTAATCTATGACAGAGAATGTAGATGTATACATTGCAGGGTTGACAGACTTTTAAACACCTCATCTTGGAAAAACAAAATATGTACCTGCCCCACACCCCCCCAAAACCCTGGACTACACTTTTCAATCATATAGAAAAAGAAACTTGAGCTGATACCAGCCCCAACCACCTCTTCCATATTTTCCATTGAATCCAGCCTTGTTTCTCTCTTACCCACATCTCCCTGCTTTCCCATTGAGGTCAGCACTCCACCATTCCCTGCCTCACAGATAATTCTATATCCACCCTCTATTCTTTGCCTTCCAACTAACTCCATTACTGCCTATATTCTGGGCTTTCCAACTGATGTCAGTTATGGTTAAGTCTCCTTGTTTTTTTTAACTTATGCCAGTTTGGTTTTATTTTTTAAAATATTTTGTTTATTTTTAGAAAGAGGGGAAGAGAAAGAGAAAAAGAGGGACAGAAACATCAATGTGTGGTTGCAACTCATGCACCCCCACACCAGGGAGCCTGGCCCACAATCTAGGCATGTGCCCCAACTAGGAATTAAACCAGTGACCTTTTGGTTTGCAGGCCGGCACTCAATCCACGAGCTACACCAGCTCATGCGGACCCTGGCTCGTGGGATCCGCAGTGTTGTGGCTGAGATAAGACAAATTTACACAGACTGCCAAGTACTGTGGAGGAAAAGAGTTGGCACAGCCACTCTGTCAACGGGAGAGCGCGCCGACCCTTGCCTGACAGACTTTTATTGCTTTTCTGGGCACATTACATTGAGGATGGCCCTCATTTACTAAGCACAGGTTTGCTTTACGTGTTTACCTTTTACAGAAAACAAAGGAGAGGATGCTGCTAGTCACATCACAGAAGAAGGATATTTACAAATGCAAAGGGAAAAGTGGTTAAACTGGTTACACTTGTCCTTGGAAGGCTTAGCATAGATTTTTAGGAAGTCACTTTAAAGATATGCAGTAAATGTTTGCTGCCTCGATTTAGGGAGAGGGAGTTTTAGCAAAAAGCAAGTCTCATAGTGGCCTGGGTACAATGCAGGCCTGATTCCTCATGGGAGAACCTATGTGTGGGTGGGGGTCCTGTGCACCAGGCCTCACTTTCCACTGGCTGTTCGGGCCCATGCCACACAGAATGGTCTCCTATAACCAGCCAGGGATAACTTATGCCAGTTTTGCTCATCATATCTCAGTCTTGACCCTAACCCTTTAATTATCTTTCACTCAGCTCCTTTTCCTTTAACAACTCAGAACCCAAGAATGGGAGTGTGTAAGAACACCTGTGTTTGAACTTCTGGCCAAGATGGAGATTAGGTAGATATGCTCTGCTTCCTGACACAACAACAACAACAACAACAACAGGACAAAAACAAATTTAAAAACAAAAAACAACCAGAACTGCCAGAAAGTCAAACTGTATGGAAGTCCAACAACCAAGGAGTTAAAGAACAAACATTCATCCAGACTGGTAGGAGAGACGGAGACAGGCAGCTTGGGCAAAAAGGACTCACCGCAGGTTGACAGACCATGATGGGGGTAAGGTGGCAGCAGATGGATGAGGGGGTCCCACATTCACATGCAGAATAGCCAGGAGGAAAAACTTGGGAGAGAAACAGACAACACAAACCAGGGTTCCAGCATGGGAAACTAAAGCCTCAGAACCTCTGCTGTAAAAACTTGTGGGAATTGTGGTGGAGGAAGAAAACTCCCAGGCTCACAGAAGAGTTCGTTGGAGAGACCCATGGTCATAGAATGTACATAACCCCACCCACCCAGGAATCAGCACCAGAAAGGCCCAATTTTCTTCTGGGTAGCAAGGGAAGTGGCTGAATGTGGGGTGAGAACCAAGCAAGCAGCATTGTTCCCTCTCTGACCGCCCCACCACATACAGCATCACAACAGCAGTGAAATGGGTTGCCCCACTCTGGTGAATACCAAAGGCTCCACCCCTTACTACATAACAAGTGCAGAAACAAAGAAATATGGCCCAAATGAAAGAAGAGATTAAAGCTCCAGAAACAGAACTAAGTGGCAAGGAGATGGCCAACCTATCAGATGCAGAGTTCAAAACACTGGAAATCAGGATGCTCACAGAAATGATTGAGTACAGATGCAAAATACAGGAAGAAGTGAATTCTGTGCAAAGTGAGATCATGGATAACATACAGGGAACCAAGCCTGAAGGGAAAGAAAATGGGACTCAAGTCAATGATTTGGAACTGAAGGAAGAAATAAACATTCAGCTAGAACAGAATGAGGACACAAGAATCCCAAAAAGTGAGGAGAGGTTTAGGAACCTCCAGGACAATTTTAAATGTTGCAACATCCAAATCATAGGGGTGCCAGAAGGATAAGAGGAAGAGCAAGAAATTGAAAACTTATTTGTAAAAATAATGAAGGAGAACTTCCTCAATCTGGTGAAAGAATTGACTTCCAGGAAGTCCAGGAAGCTCAGAGAGTCCCAAAGAAGTTGGACTGAAGGAAGCACACAACAAGGCACATCATAACTAATTTACCCAACATTAAAGATAAAGAGAATCTTAAAAGCAGCAAGAGAACAGGAGACAGTTACCTACCAAGGAGTTCCCATAAGACTATCAACTGTTTTCTCCAAAGAAACCTTACTGGCAAGAAGGGCCTGGCGAGCAATACTCAAAGTCATGAAGAGCAAGGACCTACATCCAAGATGACTATACAGCAAAGCTATCATTTAGAATGGAAGGGCAGATAAAGTACTTCCCAGATAAGGTCAAGTTAAAGGAGTTCATCATCACCCAGCCCTTATTATATGAAATGTTAAAGGGAGTTACCTAAGAAAAAGAAGATCAAAACTATGAACAGTAAAATGACAATAAGCTCACAACTATCAACAACGGAACAAAAACAAACAAACTAAAAAAAAAACAACTAGAACAGGAACAGAATCACAGAAATGGAGGTCACATGGAGGGTTGTTGGAGGAAGGGAATGGGGGAAAAGGTACAGGGAATGAGAAGCATAATTGGTAGGTACAAAATAGACAGGAAAGAATTAAGGATCGTATAGAAACTGGAGAAGCCAAATAATCTATGTGTATGCCCACGGACATGAATTAAGATGAAGGAATGATGGTGGCGGGGTTACTGGGCAGAGGAAAATAAAAGGGAGAAAAATATGGGACTACTGTAATAGCATCATCAGTAAAATATACTTCAAAAAAAAAGATGGGAAGGGAGTGCGTTGATATACAAAAGGAAAAAATAATTGTTGATAAATATGACTTGAATAAAAACACAATAATGTAGACAGTGTGTGATAATATTGTAAAATGGAAACCTACATAAATTTATTTCCCAATGTCAGTCCTATAAATTCAATACAAAATAAATAAATAATAACTCGTCCACACGTTCTGGAATTCAAAAACCAAAAACCAGAAGTAAAATAGCTACCGCTGAAGATACTTTGTGTTTCCAAACAGAACTCTTGAACTCTTGGGACTCAGTGTCCTCATCAGTGAATTGAAATCAGAAATCTCCAAGGTTAATTCCCACAATTCTGCTGGCTTTGAGAAGAGGAAGATCCCTTTCATCCCACACTGGGCTTCTCAGACTCTCACTTCTGATCAGCCACAGCTGCCCCTAAGTGAGAACAGTAGCACCGGTCCTCTCAGAAACCCCACTCTGTGAGGACTCATGGAGGTCTTCCAGTCCCCTGGGTGTTTATTTCCTCTTTGGTAAGGCAGAGTCAAATATATTTATTTCTCAGGTGTGTGATGAGAATGTTTGCATATCTGTCATTGGACATAGAAGTCTGTGCCATAGGGGAGCACTGTCCTGTGTTTGGGAATGCACTTATCAACAAACTAGGACTCAATCCCTTGACACAGTATAGAACACCTGTGTCTGCAGACTTTCATTGTGGCTGAAGACTGACCTTGCTCAGGTGACACCTCCTTAGGTGGTTTTGCAGCTTTACAACTGGCACAGCCACTATCTCTCAGGTCACTGGGCCCCAGGCCCTGCTCTGAACATTTTGTTTCTTTTGACCTTCCCATGTGACATTTACTAGAAGTAACCTGAAAGATTGGCACCTCAAAGCTTTCCTCAAATAACTCATAAAGGACACGCATTTGACCCAACACAGAAACCACACCAAAATCTTTCAATGCTTCCAACCACACACCACATATAAAGAACCTGAAAAGCATCACACAGTAAGTACTCTGCTGTTGGGAACTGCCGTGCCTGGTTTCAGAAGTTGTAACCCACCATGGCTAAGGCTGAGTAAAAGACCTTGGGACCCTAGGCCACTAAGGAGACAAAGCTTATCTTCCCAGCAGGGGTGCCTCTGCCCACTTTACTTCACCATGCTTGGCCCTGGGCAGATGACTGGTTAGACAATGGCAGGTAAGATTCCTCAAGGGAGGGATGACCTAAGACAGGCATGGTTGCAACGGGGCTATCAGGGAAGGACTTGGGGGATGACAGAAAGAGGGGTGATGGACCCTCACCTCTCAGCTTTGACATAACCTGAGTCCTCATTCTGTCTGTAAGAAGTCTCCTAACCTCTTGCCTGCCTTACTTCCCCTGCTTGATTTAAGCCTGAAACAAAGCCGGAGGGTGGTGCAGCCCTGGGCAGGAATGGGCAGTTCCCTGGGGCAATCAGGCCTAAGAAAGAATACATAATAAGTTGTGAAACCTGCTTTGCTAAGAATGCCCTCAATTTTCTGATAAGGGCCCAAGCATAAAATGAGTTTGTTTCCCAAAGTTTTATGGCCCTTTAGCTATCTGACCCTGACTCAGAATAAGCCCTCCCAGTTCTTTGAATGTTATCTATTGCTTGATCATTACTGCCTGACAATGACTGATGGGCGTTACCTGTATTCCTGTGCAAATTGAACCCAATAAAAACCCATTGAGGAACAGGCTCAAGGCCCTTCTCCTCTGAGAGACTGGCCACCTTTCTTCCCCAAGCAGATCATGTTTTGGTAGATTATTCTCATCTGTGACAGATGTGGGGGGGAGGCGGGTTCTGCTGGACAAAGCTCCCCTACACTCTGTGTACATCAGTGTTGGGCTCTTATCATATGTTAACCATTGATGTTTAGGCCAAATCATTTGTGCTTTGGGTGGATGCCTGATACATGATAGAATATTTGGTAGCATCTTAGCCACAACCCAATACATGCCTATAGTACCCCAACTTCCTAAAATATATATAAAAGAGAAATAGAGAGGGTTAGAAAATGAAACAGAGGTTGAAGCAAAGTTATAGAAATATAATATTCATAGAATAAGAGGAAAGTGAAATTTTAAAAATAATTGTAAAAAATATTCACACAACAATATATTTTATTTATTTTTCAGAGAGGGAGGCAGGGAGGGAGGGAGGGAGGGGGGAGAGAGAGACAGAGAGACAGAGACATCAGTGAGAAAGAGAAACATTGATTGGTTGCTTTTTCTATGCTCCCTCCTCACCTTGACCAGGGACCAGACCAGCAAAATTTTGGTGAATGGGGTGATGCTCAAACCAACTGAGCCACTTGGCCAGGAGGACATAATTTTTAATTGAAAGTGTATGTAACTTCACATCACCTTGGCTTTGCATATTGTGGAGAAGCTAGTTAAAACCATTAGAGTTGACACCAAGTTTTGCATATCAGCAGGCAGGATACATGGGAAAACATTGCTGAAGCTTCCCACCAAGTTAGCCCACATAAGCACAACATCTGATTCTAAGTAAAACAGAAGACCATGGAAGGTTATATGGCAAAAAAATGATATCTTAGTTTTCTTTATGTTAACCCTTAAAGGTGAATACCTAAAAATGTTGCCCAGAATGGTGAGATTTTCCCAAACTCATGTTGATGGATCTAAAATCTTATTTAATCAGCATATAAAGCTACATTTTTATTTTTGGTAATTTTTCCAACTCTGGGGTTTTCACCAGATGCATGTAACACCAGCCCACGGTGTTTTTGGTTGTATGTCATGCACCTGTGACAATGTCTCTGAAAAGTAGTTCTAGCCCTCACCTCCAGTGAGCCAGTTGGGTCACTGGAGAGTCCAAAGAAACAAGTGGCATTAAAGTGATCAGAAAACAAATGTTTGACCTACGCTCTTCCTTCTGAAACCTGGGACCCTTGTTACATTCCGAGGACTTTGTGGGAAATGCTGTGCCCGATACATTTGTATATTAATGGAGGTGTCATGGGTGAACAGTCAACAGCCCTGAGAACCCATCAGGTAAGTCTAATTAGAGAAAAGCACCCAGGTATTGCAACTTTGAAAAAGTTAACTCATTTCCTCATTTAGAGAAGAAAACAGAAGTAAGGAATCTGGTAATTAGACACTCATATTCTAAGAGATAGGTTCCTATCAAGCTTACTTTACTGAAGACTGTTGAGAGAACAAAACATTTGCCCATGGTCTTGAGAGCTCCTCAGGATGTGTCTTTTGGAAAGGTTATAGTAAAACTGTTTCACTCACTGTAAACAGTGAATCTGGCTTTCCCTGTAACAACTTTGTTCATGCAGCTGTGAGTATTCTCAGGTAACTTAGGCCATTACTGTGATCCCACATGAGCAGCATTGAAGCCATTGCCAACTGTTCGTGTTGTGCTGTGGGGAAAATGTCAGAAGAGGCTGGCTTTCCTGGTCAGAAGCAGTTTTTTTAGGTTTTGGAATCCCGCTGGGTCTATCAGCTGTGTAGTTCAGGTCATGTCTTGCAGAATAAGAACTGAGTGCTTGGGAACAAGCTACTCTACCTTCTTATAATCCTGAGCCATGGGGTGGTCCTTTTGTTTGTTTTAAGGTTGAAGGTATATGTAGCATTTCCTCTGTACCTGATCAGAATAAATTGAAAAGATTATGGTGGGTTTTCATTCTATGGTGATTCCCAGGCAGCCCCCTGATGTTACCTGACTGAATACCACACAGTGACTTTACAAAGTTCCACACAGAAAGTCTTGGAAGGGCAGTTAAGACAGGTACAACTTCTCTGTCACCTTGGAGAGCTGGCAGATACACCAGACCAGGGACAGTCAGAACCTGTCATAGTGAGAGAGGGCACAGAGAGTCTGTACAGCTAAAACCTTAAAATGACAAAGGCAAGTCTACATCCCAGACTCCAGTGTATGGAATCCTTGGGACCCTCCCAGAGTCTCACACTAGACGTCACTCTGTCCCACTCCCAGTGGAATATGAGCCTCCATTCTAACCACCAGCCACTGAATAAAGGTGTAGAAAGTCAGTCCTCACATATTTGTGAAAATATTGGAGAAAAGAGTATGTTGTTTGATTTCACAGTAACCCATAAGCATCTTGCATTCGGCTACTGTTTTCACGGAAGCATCTTCCTTAGGTGTTTGTGTAGCAGTCGGCTCCATCGTCCCTTCAGAACTTCTCAGACACTTATCCACTACCACACTTAATAAGATCATTTATACACAAAATGGCAGATGTGATTAAGCTATTCTAGCGGTTTTTGTGCAACTTGTCACATCACAAACCAGGACCGACCCTCAAGGTCAGAAGCTGGGATCTCACTTATTTTTATGAGTTCCCACTAGGGAGACCATTTCTCACAGGGTTGCAATCTAAAAATGCCCGTGGTCTAATGACCATGACTTGATTCCACTGAGTTGCCATGTCAGCAGTTCTGTCAAAAACATCTAAATTGTCACTCAGCCATGAAAAGCTGTCTTCTTCCTCACTGGCTTGTGGACCTTGTGAGTTTGAAAAACATGTGGAATGCAATTTTTCAAGGAATTTGAGATGGTTTCCATCTGGTCTCGATTTTTGTCCTTTCTGTGGATAAAATAAAGATTTTGGGGGCAGTAGAGAAGTATCACGCCTACTGAGAGAACTGGTACTATTTTGGATGAAGTTGATTCTTCAACTATATATGCCACATCTGGCATAAATTAAAAACAAGGAGATTTAGTTGTGTCTGACAGTTGGAAAGCCCAGAATCTAGGCAGCAATGGTCTCAGTTGGAAGGCAAAGAGAGTGGGTGGGTCTAGAAATATTGGTGAAGTAAGAAACAATGGGGTGCTGACTAACTGGAAGGCAGGGAGATGTGGGTAAGGGAGAAGCAGGCTGGAGTCAGTTGAAAATATGGAAGAGGTGGGCAGGGATGGCATCAGTTTAAGTTTATTTTTTTGTATATGCTGTAAGAGTATGGTCCAGGTTTTTGTGAATGTGTCTATTTTATTTTTCCAGGACCAGTTTTTGAAAACTCTGTCAACTCTTCAGGGTATATGTCTACATTCTCTTTCATAGATTGGTTGTTCATATAAGTGAGAGCTGTATTCTGGGTTCTCTCTACTGTTCCATTGATTAAGGTGTCTGTTTTTGTCCTAATACACTTCTGTTTTGATTACTATAGCTTTATAGTATAGTTTGAGAACATGGAGAGTGATATCTCCACTTTCTTCTTTCTTCTCTAAATTTATTTGGCTATTTAAGGTATTTGGTGTTCCATATAAATTTTAAGATTGTTTTCTTCACTTCAGAGAAGAATGTGAATAGTAGCTTGATAGGGTTTGACTTGAACTTTAATTGCTTTGGGAAATATTGTAATTATAAAAATTTAATCTACCCCATATTTAGGAATGGTTTATCTTTCCATTTTTTTTTTCAATTTCTTTCTTCAGTGTCCAATTTTGAGATGACAGGTCTTTCACCTCTTTGGTTACTTTACTTCACAGGCATTTATTTCTTTTTCACACAATTGTAAATGGGATAATTTTTCTTCTTTTTCTGCTTATTGGTGCATATGAATGTGGCAGATTTCTGTATTCGATTTGTATTTTTTTCTTAATGAATTATTTTATTAATTCTATTACCCTTGTTGAATTATTTAAGAAATTCTGTATGGGATATCATATCATCTCCAAAGAGTTACAGTTTTAATTCTTTCTCTTTTTTTAAAGATTTTATTCATTTATTTTTAGAGACGGGGAAGGGAGGGAGAAAGAAAGGGAGAGAACCATCCACCAGGTTGCCTCTCGTGTGCCCCCTACTGGGGACCTGGCCCACAACCTAGATATTGCCCTGATTGGGAATCAAACCAGTGACCCTTTGCTTTGCAGGCCAGTGCTCAATCTGCTGAGCCATACCAGCCGGGGCATTAATTTTTCTTTTTAATTGAGGTGTATTTTACTTGTTTTTATCCTCTGATCACTACATCTAAATATTCCATTACTATTTTGAATAATAGTAATGAGAGTGGACATTCCATTTGATTTAAATAGAAAGTTTTCATTATTTCACAATTGAACTATAGTTCGCTATTAGGTTTTCATATAATCCCTTTTCAAGGTGATATTGTTTCCTTCTATAAGCTTTCTTTAAAATATTTTTATCAGCATTGCATGTTTGAATCCTTCTAAACTTTTTCTGTATCTCTCAAAAAGTCATAGAATTTTTATTTTTTGTTCTCTGATGTGATGAATCACATTAATTTTTTTTTTCTGGACGTTGAGCCATTCTCACATCACTGGTATAATTCACACTTCAACAGAGTGTATATTCATTTCAATATATTGTTAAATTTGGTTTGCTACTAATTTGTTGAGAGTTTCAGCAATTATATTCATCAAGAATAAAGTCAGAAATTCTTTTTCTTTGCAGTTTCTTTAGTTTTGGTATCAAAACAATGCTGGTCTCACAAAATAAGTTTAGAAGTGAACATCATCAATTTATGGATTTGTTGGGAAGGGTATGTAAGAATTATTTTTTAAAATATTTGTTAGAATTACCCTGTAAATCCGTCTGGTTCTGGCCTCTTATTTGCTGGGTGTTTTGATTACTGCTTCAAATTTGCAGCTAGTAGTTGATCTGTCCAGGTTATGTGATTCTTCCTGGTTTACCCTTCAAAGAGTGTGTCTTTTAAAAAATTTCCATTTAATAAATTGTCAAATGTGTAGCATGTAATTGCTGATGGTATTCTTCAATAATTCTTTGTTTTTGTCCTGTCCATTTTAGTTTCTCTTTTTTTCTGATTGTATTTATTTGTATTTTCTTTCTTTACTGCTTGATGGGTCTTACTAGAGGGAAATTTATTTATCATTTCAAAGAAGGGACCATTCGTTTTATTAGTTTATTATATTTTTTTCTATTTTGTTTAATATGGCATTGATCTTTGTTTTATTATACTTCAAGTTACTTCTTTTCTTAATGCATTTAGAAATAAATTCAAATGTTTTTCTTGAAAATGTTCTGCTCTTTAGTTAAAACTGTGTAGTTGTAAAGTTTCCTTTTACAGTAGTTTTTCTAAATCCAGGTTTCCTAAGACTGCGTTTGTATTTTTATTTGTCTCAATGTAGTTGTTGGTTTTCTGATTGTTTTTATTCTTGATTTATTGGGTGTTTGGTCACATGTTTAATCTCCAAATATTTGTGTTTATCTGTCGCGATCACCAGCCGGCAGTGACCGTGGAACGCTGCGGAGGGCTCGTCGACACACGAGGAAAACATACACAGAGACAACCAGGTCCTGTGGGGAAGTAGGAACGGAATGGCCACTCTCTCTAGTGGGGAGCGCGCCATTTCCCCACCAGAGAGGCTTTTTATTGGTTTCATTTGCGTAAGAATTCAGGTAGAGCTCATTACTCATTGCTAGGAAGTAAGGATCAAACAATAGATAACAAGGAAGTCTGAGGGCCTATTTTGAGTCAGGGTCAGAGAGCTGTAAAACTTTGAGGAACAAACTTACTTCTTCCTTGGACCCTTATCATTCAACTGAGAGCATTCTAAACGAAGCAGGTTTCACAGGATTTTACATATTTTTTCTTAGGCCTGATCACCCGGGGAACCCACTCTTTCCAGCACAGAGCTGCACCACCCTCTGTCATTGTTTCAGGCTTAGGTGGAGCAAGGGAACTAAGGCAACCAAGATTTTCTCCCAGACGCTGAGGACTCGGGCTATGTCAAAGCCGAGGGGTGAGGGTCCATCACCCCCTTTTGCTCTAGCCCCCAAAGTCCTTCCTTGGGGGCCTCCCACGTGATTGTGCCCGTCTTAGATCATTCCCCTCTTGGGGAATCTTACCCGTCATTGGCTAACCGACCAAGCATTGGGGGTCAGTTATGAATGAAGCAGCAGAAGCAGCGCTCCTGCCAGGGAGATATGCTTTTGTCTCCTTGCTGGCTTAGGGTTCCAAGGTCATTCCCTCAGCCTTAGCCTTGGCAGGGGTTACAGCTTCTGATACCAGGCAGGGCAGTTCCCAACATTTATCTATGTTGTTTTCCCTATATTTGATTTGCAGTTTCTTATCATTGTGGTCAGAAAACATGGTTAAAATAACTTGAAAAAGTTTAATTTCTTGAGGATTGTATTTCTCCTAGCATGAGATCTCTCTAGGAAAAATTTTCATGTAAATTTGAGAAAAAATGTGCACCCTGAAGTTTTAAAAGCAATGCTCTATAAATATCTACCAATTAAACCTGGTTTGTAGTTAAATCTATTTTTATTTTTCTATTGTCTAAAACACAGTATTTTAAAATAAGAGTATTATTATTTTTTAAACTATTTTATTCACTTATTTTTAGAGAGGGGGAAGGGAAGGAGAAAGAGGGGGAGAGAAACATCAATGTGTGGTTGCCTCTCATGTGCCCCATACTGGGGACCTGACCCACAATGCAGGCATGAGCCTTCAGTGGGAATCAAACCAGTGACCCTTTGGTTTGCAGGCCAGCACTCAATCCACTGATCCACACCACCCCAGGGCTAAAGTAAAAGATTATGTTTCTTTAATCACTTCATACTACATTGAACTCTCAAAAATAGCCTTTGAAATAAATGCTTTTTTACCTCAGCATTACAGACGAGGAAAACAAAAGGCATTTTAGCTACTTTAAAGTCACAACACTATCCATAACATTTCCAATTTTTCAACCTGGAATTGTCTGTTTCACCAGCCATGCATAACATCTAATAATAAAGAGAAGGAATTTTAAAAGGTTAAGAAGAAAAGTGGAAAAGAGAATTATAAGGCTTTCAGCAAGTGGCTCTTAGCAGTGTTTGACTCTGTGGGTCTCATCTTCAGAGAGTCTAGCCGCAGGTCCTCTGTGTGGCACAGGATGAAGACAGCAAAGGTGATGGTGAAAAGGCATGAGGGAAACACCACAAGTTGAAGTGGAAAAACAATGGAGTGGCAACAATTTTAGAAATCCAGGGTACTTCACCAGGCCCTTCTCACTCATAATGCCATTCTCTTTTCCCCGACACATGTACTGTAAGAAAAGGAGGTCCTCTCTCTGGACTCAAGGATCACTAACCAATATTGATTGTCTTGTGATCCTTCACTCAAGTCCACATTTGGAAAATGCCCCCAGATGCAAAGAATGCTAAGAAAATACCATATGTGACATATGTGAAAGAGACCTCAAAAGATGTGTAGTTTGACTACCTGATTCTCTGACCAAAAGTGAAGATCAATAGTTGTGTCTGCTTTTTTAAACTGAGTTATGGTAAGTATTTCAGGGAGGGTCTGCATGAATGAGGTGTATCATACATAAAGTTGAAATAGTGAATCATATCTAAAATCACACCAAATATCTGAATCACCTGGGGCATATCTGCTATCCCCAGGAATCCTTAAATAAGCCACCTCTCCCCGCCCCCCCCCCCAAAAAAAGAATCCACACTAGGTAATGGCATTTCAAACTCCTTGGCAGTTTGCTCCCCAGGTGTTTTTAAACTTTGAATGGCCACAGACAAGTGAAGATGGAGGCAGAAGGCTTTTCATGAGTGAGCAGAAATTTGTAAAGCTGAACAAACACAGCAGCTCCAGCAGTAGAGCCTGCAGGAACCTGTAACCAGGTAAGCACCTGCTATGGCTGATGCAAACAATCCATGCACACCCATATAAAATATATTTTCTACCACCAAAATATGAGAGAAGCAAACTGAGTGTCAAACAGAAGGTGGGTTAACTGCAAGACACACCCGTGGTGGGTAGAGTCACCGTGTGAGAACAGGCTGGCCTGTGCTCACCTAGGGAAAAACTGATCCAAAATATTTGGGTGCTGCTGAATGTCAGAAAGATGAAAAGGTAAGTAGTAAGGTAAATTATGTTTCTGCACATGAAGGTTGGTAACATAGACACTACGGGCACTTCTGCATTATGCCTCCTGGAGAGCCCTCAGTGTGCAAGCCTCATCCAGGAAGAATCTGATGTCCTCTTTATAATAAGTGAAACAGAAAGGGACATAATCTAAGTGACATCACAATGAACAACCAGAAGAATAAACATCTGGAGCTCACCTGGGAATACTCAGCCCTTTAGAGATGTGTTTGAGGGGACATTTGTACACAAGATGAAAAAAATCTAAGCTATAAACGTATAATTTGAGTTTGGTGATGGGGCAAAATTATTTAATTATTGTTTTCAAAGCATTTTGTTAGCTGAAGAACAAACTGCCCCCCCCCTCCTTTATGGGTAGTCTGTATTAAGAGCATTGTCTCAGGGTCTAAAACCAACAACCTGATTACAGAAATAAGAAAAGAAAGGCTTAGAGATTAATAAAAAGAAATAAAGAAAAATGAGGCCTAAAGTTTTCAAATTGTTTCTCAAGGGCATACAGCCCAGAACTGAAAACCCTGTCAAGTCTGGATGAATCACATTTTGTTTAAGCTCTGAGCCTTCATCTACCTGTAACATGGAGGCAAAATATTGAGAGAATGTGTTTCCTTCCCAATTTGGACAAAGCATGCAGGAACAACACACACACATTGAGAACCTTCTTGATCTCAAATAAAGACACTGATTTTTTTTGTTGTTTTAAATTGAATTTTGATACTCTCACTATGTTTCCAAATCTATAAATGTGGCAAATACTTGATGACTTCAGGAAGAGACATAAGCCATTTCAAGGAAAGAATCTGTATGATGACTCAGGAAGGAAGAAATCAGTTTTGGTGGTAGACATTCAACAGGTGACTCAAAGTATCGCTAAAATAAGTGCTCATCAATGAATACCTTGATAGCATTGGATGACCTGCATGCAAGGGTCATTTAAATTTAATAGCATGATAAATTAAAAGTTAGGCTATTTGCAAGAATGCAGCTACCATTAGAGAGGGCTAATGACAATGTCACAGCTATAGCCTGTTGAGGTTGAAGTCAGGCTGCAGCTACAAAATATACAAATATTTCTCATGCATATCTTTCTATCAGTAGCCCCATTTCTGAATGAATCTAGTGAGACAAAGAGTAACATGTCATAAGAGCTAACTGAGTTGAAACATGTTGAGTTCCAATGGATTGGTAAGATTGACTCACTGTGGTAAATGTTCTCCCTTTGAGGACATTATGAAAAGAAGAGAGGGCCCTGTTTCTGAAATAAAAAGTTTTATTCTGGAGGCAACAAGTTGTACAGAAACTTATAGAATAGAATAGCTTAGTCTTATCCTCCCTTTTTGTGTATAAACCAAAAAAAGAAAAAAACGAAAGAAAAGAAAAGAAAAAGAGTAAAGCTTGGAGAAAGTGTGATAGTAGTTAAAAAACCTTTATGGATTTTTGTTTTTAGGAGTTCCAAACAAGGATTATTTTTTATTTTACTATTTTATTTTATTTTATTTTACTCTTTACTTTACTTTACCCTACTTTAAAACCTGTAAGGTTTTCTTAAACAATGCGATTCAAATATAGTCAATATTTAAAGAAAGGCAAATACCACATGATCTCACCTTTAACAGGAATCTAATCAACAAAACAAACAAACGAGCAAAATATAACCAAAGACACTGAAATTGACAACAGGCTGACAGTGACCAGAGGGGACAGGGGAGGGAACTTTAGTGGAAGGGGAGAAGGGTTTGAAGGAACTAGTATAAAGGACAGAAGGACAATAACAAGGGGTGGAGGTGGAGACGGGAGGGAGATGGGGGGGGCTGAGGGGGGGTGGGCTGGGATGGGGGTAAAGGGCCGAAAACTGCACTTGAACAACAGTTAAAATAGAAAAATAGGGAGGATTCGAGATGGCGGCTTTACTCTAGGCAGCGTGTTTCTCGGCTTCTGTGAGGAGGAGGGAAACTCGCAGATCGGTGGAGAAACAGAGCAAGTGGACTAGGTTACCGAATCACTTTTGAAAGCAGGACAACAAAAATTATTGCGATAATTGAAAAACCAGACCGTAAGGAGACTGCTTCAGGACAAAAGGGACCCAGGGATCAGCGCGGGGACCAGGGGTGTGCAGTCCCCAGGCCCGGTGCTCCCGGGTCTGCCTCAGGGCTCCCGGGAGAGGGGAGCCACTGCTCCCTCCCCCGAATACAGGGGTTGAGCAACTCCAGGGGAGAACTTGTTGCTTGAAGGCGCAGAGAGGCCAATTGGACTGGGAAAAAAAATCACCCAGGGACTATGAATACCAACCCAGAGACCTGGGAGAAGTGAGGGCCTCCAGCCGGCATGACCAGGGGCGACCTGGAAGAGCGCCCGCACTCCTGGCCCCGTGGGAGTGCGGATCAGTGGAGAACCCAGAGCCAGAAAAGGGCTTGGGTGTTCTCAGGTTTCGGGAGCCTGCGGTGATGAACTTTGGAAGCGCATGTCCCATCGGGAATCCTGACTCTCGTGCTGTGACCCCGGAAGGGTCGCGGCGCTTAGGGCATTCCTAGAGCCCGAATCTCAAAAATTTGGTGGAGGGGCTCGCCCTTTTATGACTCCCAGGGAGGGCACAGTGAATCCCAAAACGTCGAGGGTGCCTCCTGAGATCATAGAGCTGGAACCCTGCAGGGACCCCGGAGTCCAGAAGAACGTGGCAGTGAGCTCCAGAGAGCGAGTGTGCTTGGGAGCACCCAGGGTACCTGAGAGACTTGCTGAGATTTGGCTGGGAAGAGAGAGAAGCATTTCAAAGGTCCCTCAGCCAGCTGAAGCCATCAAGATCAGAAAAACTGGTCTGGCCAGTTAGAAACCAACAAGAGGTTTTTTTGTGTGTGTTTGGTTTGGTTTGGTTTTTGTGGCTGTTGTTGGTTGATTGATTTTATCTTGTGTTTTAAGTGACATTTTATTTTTCAATTCTTATTTTTATATCTTGCAATCCCTTATGTTTCTCTTCCATTCATCCTAATATTATTCTTCCCACTCCAAATTTATCTCTCCTGCACTCCATCTTCTTTTCTTTCCTTTTTTTATCTTGCAAGTTACTGTAAATGTGTATTATCTTTTTCTCACTTTTTCGACATTTTTTGGTTTAATAGTATTTTGGTATTCTTTTTCTTTCTGTATAATCTTCTTTGCTTGGCTGGTTATACTGTCATTTGATAGATTCCCCCTGGTATCTCAGTCACAGTGTGTTCATAATTTACTATCCTTCATCTGTGTTCCATTAATACACCTCTCAAGGTTCTATACTCTTTATTCTTGTCATCTAAATCTCATTGATTCTGCCACAAGACTGTCACTTTACTATTACTGTTAATAAGACCTAGTCCATACAATTGTAAATACTACTCAATACCCCTACCTGATCTCAGCCCACTTTGCAATTTCCTGAACTATACTATTGTGGGGGCTGTCTCTATTCTTTTACACACTACTCCTATTTACTAATCTTTAATCCAACTCTACCTTTGAATCTGACCTCCCACAGCCTCACAGCTTTCTAGGTCCAACTAACAATCCTCTCGTCCCAATAAGAGTCTTACCTTCTTGCCATCCTTTCTAAAACATGGATAGTGGGGTGGAGGATCATGGTTAACACTAAGGAGCCAAAGGATAACCCATCTCTTCTCTACTGGCTGCTAATGTAAATATCATAGTATACTGTCTTGCTGTCTTAAAACATTTTGCCTTACTCCTCCAACTGATCACAAAAAAAAAGAGTAGGGGGAAGCTTTGAACACCAGGATACACGAAGGAGATTGCACCACTGAATCTCACAAGTATTCTACCACAGAAGTTCACACCATAATTACAGGGAACCAGAACAGATCGATTTAAGAAACAGAGGCTAACAAGAAGAAACCCACGAACAACGAGAAAACAAAGAAACAACCCCCGATTGAGGGGAAAGGAGGAAGCCTCAGGAAAAATGCTAAATGAAATAGAGGCAACTCAACTATCAGATAGTGAGTTCAAAACAATGATTATCAGGAAGTTCAATGAACTCACAATGAGCTATCAGAAATTAGAGGGAAACTACAACAATCTCACTGCAAACTATATAAACATGAAAAAGGAAATGGAAACTCTCAACAAAGGCCAAGAGGAAATGAAGAATACAATTTCTGAACTGAAGAACACAGTAGAAGGAAAGAAAACCAGGATTGATGAAGCAGAAGATCGGATTAGCAAGCTAGAGGACAAAGTAGAAAACAACATCCAGAAAGAGCAAGAAAAGGAAAAGAGGCTCAGAAGGAATGAAGAGAGATTAAGAGAAATGCAAGACAATGTGAAACGTAATAATATCCATATAATAGGGATACCAGAAGGAGAAGAAAAAGAGCAAGGGATAGAAAACCTAGTTGAAAAAGTAATGAAGGAAAACTTCCCTAATTTGATGAGAGAAAAAGTCACACAAATCCAGGAAGCACAGAGAGTCCCAATCAAGAGGAACCCAAAGAGGCCCACCTCAAGGCACATCATAATTAAAATGGCAAAATTTCAAGACAAAGAAAGAATCTTAAAGGCAGCAAGGGAGAAAAAAGAAGTAACATACAAGGGAGCCCCAATAAGGCTAACAGCTGACTCCTCAATGGAAACACTTCAAGCCAGAAGAGAATGGCAAGAAATACTCCAAGTAATGAGAACCAGAGGTCTGCAACCAAGGCTACTTTATCCAGCAAGGCTCTCAATCAAGACAGAAGGCCAAATAAGAAGCTTCCCAGACAAAAGAAGTCTAAAAGAATACACCTCCACCAAACCAGCTCTGCAAGAGATTCTAAAGGGACTGCTTTAAGGAAGGGAAGGAAAAGAGAGAGAGAGAGAGGAACACACGTACATAAAACACAATGAATAAGGACCTATCAATAATAACCTTAAACATAAATGGATTAAATGCTCCAATTAAAAGACATAGAATGGCTGAATGGATAAGAAAAAAATGACCCACATATATGCTGTCTACAAGAGACCCACCTCAGGATAAAAGACCTGCACGGGCTGAAAGTGAAGGGCTGGAGACAAATCTTCCAAGCAAATGGACAGGGAAAAAGAAAAGCCAGGGTAGCAATACTCATATCAGACAAAATAGACTTCCAAAAAAGGTCCATAAAGAGAGACCCAGAAGGTCACTTCATAATACTCAAGGGAAGAATCCACCAAGAAGACATAAATATTGTAAATATATATGCACCCAACATAGGAGCACCCAAATACATAAAGAAAATCTTAGAGGACTTCAAGAAAGATGTGGACAGCAACACAATTATAGTGGGGGATTTTAACACCCCACTATCAAAAATGGACATATCTTCCAAACAAAACATCAACAAAGATATTGTGGCATTGAACAGTACCCTTGATGAAATGGACTTTACTGATATACACAGAGCCCTCCATCCAAAGAAGCTAAATATAAATTCTTTTCAAATGTACACGGAACATTTTCAAAGATAGACCACATGATAGGACACAAAACAAGCCTCAAGAATTTCAAGAAAATTGAAATCATACCAAGCATTTTCTCGGACCACGAGGGACTGAAGCTCGAAACCAACCCGAAGGAAAAAAAACCCAAAACACTCAAAATCATGGAGATTAAATAGCATGCTATTAAACAATGAATGGGTCAAGAATGATATTAGGGAAGAAATCAAAAGGTTTCTGGAAACAAATGAAAACGAACTCACAACAACCCAAAACTTATGGGACACAGCCAAGGCAGTCCTGAGAGGGAAGTTCATAGCGATACAGGCCCACCTAAAAAAGTTAGAAACATTCCAAACAAACAACCTAACCCTACGTCTACAAGAACTCTAGGAACAACAACAAAGACAGCCCAGAGCAAGCAGAAGGAAGGAAATAACCAAGATCAGAGCAGAATTAAATGACATAGAGACTAAAAGCACAATTCTAAGGATCAATGAATCCAAGAGCCGGTTCTTTGAAAAGATAAACAAAATCGACAAGCCTTTAAGCAGACTCATCAAGAAAAAAGAGAGAAGACCCAAATAAACACAATCAGAAATGAAGGAGGAGAGATTACAACAGATACCACAGAAATACAAAGGATTGTAAGAAATTACTACAAAGAACTGTATGCCAAGAAATTTGAAAACCTAGGTGAAATGGACAAATTTCTAGAAAAATATAATCTTCCAAAACTCAATGAAAAAGAAGCAGAAAGCCTGAACAAACCAATAACAACAAAAGAAATGGAAGCAGTAATCAAAAAACTCCCAACACACAAAAGCCCTGGACCAGATGGTTTCACAGGAGAATTCTACAAAGCGTTTAAGGAAGAGCTAACCCCTATCCTTCACAGGCTATTCCAAAAAATCCAAAAACATGGGAGACTCCCAAACTCTTTTTATGAGGCCAACATCATCCTAATTCCAAAACCAGATAAAGACACAACAAAGAAAGAAAACTTCAGGCCAATATCACTGATGAACATTGACGCTAAAATCCTCAACAAAATACTGGCAAACCGCATCCAACAATACATTAAGAAGATCATACACCATGACCAAGTGGGATTCATTCCAGGGATGCAAGGATGGTACAATATTCGCAAATCAGTAAATGTAATACATCACATAAACAAAAGCAAAGACAAAAACCACATGATCATATTAACAGATGCAGAAAAAGCATTTGATAAGGTACAGCACCCATTCATGATAAAAACACTCGGCAAAGTGGGAATAGAGGGAGCATTCCTCAACATAATAAAGGCCATATATGAGAGACCTACAGCCAACATCATACTCAATGGGCAAAAATTAAAATCTTTTCCACTAAGATCAGGAAGAAGACAAGGATGTCCACTTTCACCACTTCTGTTCAATATAGTACTGGAAGTTTTAGCCACAGCAATCAGACAAGAAAAAGAAATAAAAGGCATCCAAATCGGAAAGGAGGAAACAGAACTGTCACTGTTTGCAGATGACATGATAGTGTACATAGAACATCCTATAGACTCCACCAAAAAACTGCTTGACCTAGTAAACGAATTTGGCAAAACAGCGGGATACAAAGTCAATATCCAGAAATCAAAGGCATTTCTGTACACCAACAATGAAACAGCAGAAGCAGAGATCAAGGAAAAAATCCCATTTGAAATAGCAAAAAGAAAAATAAAATACCTAGGAATAAACCTAACCAAAGAGGTAAAAGACCTGTATTCAGAAAACTACATAACACTCAGGAGAGAAATCAAGGAAGACACAAACAAATGGAAACATATACCGTGTTCATGGATTGGAAGAATTAATATCATCAAAATGTCCATACTACCCAAAGCAATTTACACATTCAATGCAATTCCTATTAAAGTACCAATGGCATATTTCACAGACATAGAACAAACACTTCAAAAATTTATATGGAATCATAAACGACCCCGAATAGCTGCTGCAATTTTGAGAAAGAAGAGTAAAATAGGAGGGATCACAATACCCGACACTAAACTATACTACAAGGCCACTGTAATCAAAACAGCCTGGTACTGGCATAAAAACAGGCACAGAGACCAATGGAACAGAACAGAGAGCCCAGAAATAAACCCAAGTCTCTATGGTCAATTAGTATTTGACAAAGGAGGCAGCAACATAAAATGGAGTAAAAATAGCCTCTTCAACAAAGGGTGTTGGGAGAACTGGACAGCCACGTGCAAAAAAATGAAACTTGAGCACCAACTTACACCATATACAAAAATAAGTTCAAGGTGGATAAAAGACTTAAATATAAAACGTGACACCATTAAAGTCCTAGAGGAGAACGTAGGTAGGAAAATCTCAGATATTTCACGCAGAAACTTTTTTACTGACTTGTCCCCTAGAGCAAGGGACATAAAGGAAAGAATAAACAAATGGGACCTCATCAAAATTAAAAGCTTCTGCACAGCTAAAGGAAACAGTATCAAAATTAAAAGAGAACCAACTGTATGGGAAAACACATTTGCCAATGATACCTCAGACAAGGGTTTAATCTCCAAAATATATAAAGAACTTACACGACCGCACTCTAAGAAGACAAGGAATCCAATTAAAAAATGGGCAAAGGACTTGAACAGACACTTCTCCAAGGAGGACATACAGAGGATCCAAAGTCACATGAAAAGATGTTCAATATCGCTAGCCATCAGAGAGATGCAAATGAAAACCACAATGAGATACCACTTCACACCAGTCAGAATGGCCATCATAAACAAAGCAACAAACAACAAGTGTTGGAGAGGTTGTGGGAAAAAGGGGACCCTAGTGCACTGTTGGTGGGACTGCAGACTGGTACAACCACTATGGAAAGCAGTATGGAACTTCCTCAGAAAACTAAAAGTGGATCTGCCTTTTGACCCTGCGATTCAACTGCTGGGACTCTATCCTAAGAATACTAAAACACCAATCCAAAAGAACCTATGCATCCCAATGTTCATAGCAGCACAATTTACAATAGCTAGATGCTGGAAGCAACCAAGATGCCCATCAGTAAATGAATGGATCAAAAAACGATGGTACATTTACACAATGGAATTCCATGCAGCAGAAAGAAAGAAGGAGCTCCTACCCTTTGCAACAGCATGGATGGAGCTGGAAAGCATCATGCTAAGCGAAACAAGCCAGGCAGTGAAAGACAAATACCACATGATCTCACCTTTGACAGGAACCTAAACAACAAAACAGAGAAAAAAGCAAAATATAACCAAAGACACTGAAATAGAGGACAGGCTGACAGTGACCACAGGGGAGAGTAGAGGGAATTTCAGGGGTCAGTGGGAAGGGTTCACAGGAACAAACTTAAAGGACACATGGACAAAAACTAGGGGGAGGGTGGTAATGGGAGGGAAGTGGGGAGGGGTGGGAGGGGGGCTGGATTGGGAGTAAAAGGGAGAAAACTGTATTTGAACAATGATTAAAATTTAAAAAAAGTAAAAAGGAAAGATAAAAAAAGATTTATCCGTTGTTGTCCCGTGAATACTCACCTCATTTAGGTTTTACAGTCCCCGCCACAAAAATGTTTCTAGGTTCTCTCGGAATCCCAGGAATGGCTGGTCTCTCCTGGGAAGCTTGGGTCTGCACGATAGAGACTTTGGAGACCTCTTTCAATATATGCCACCAGCAGGTGACCCAGCTGCCGCATCATGAGGGCGTAAGATTTTCCAAGTCCCCCTTTCACTGCTATTGTGGCGTCCTGCCTGCAGGGAGCTATGAGATGACCGCTTTGCCGCCCGCGTGGGCTGAGAGAGGGGTCCAAGGTGTGCAGAGACAAGATCGTTCTCCCAGGGGGCCGGTGAGGCCCCTTGCCTTCCAGATTCGGATGCCGCTGCCGTTCACGCTGGGTTTCGGCTTAACTTGGTGGTCGCTTTTATATCATTTCTTCCTTCCGGAACAGCGAGGGAGGTGATTTAGCTGAGGTAGGGGCAGGACATTTCCAGAAGGGCGGTGACCCCGGCGGGATCTAATCGGCGGCACAGAGGCATCAGCGCACCACCTGTTCTCTGTAGCTTGTACCTGCAGGATTCTTGACTTGCCAAGTGTCTGGGGCTGCCTGGAAAGGCCGACCAGGAGTCGTTAATGCTGCCCCTCCACCTGTGGGGACCGACCCGCCCACCCACAGTGTCACCACGGGGAACCGAGAGGTTAGAGGCTCTCGTGGTCTCGAGGGTGCCAACTGACGTGGTCGAATAGGGTGGCTGAATTCTGCACCACCGACCTGGACGTGGTTGGTTGCTCCTGGGTTCTCTTCATTGTCGGCGCTGTTGCAAAAATTTTCTCCCAAGTCTTGATCATGAGATGTGCAGACAGAGCCCCTCTGCCCACTTGGGTGGCCGACTGTAGCCTCCCTGGCCCGGATGTGTGTGCGCCTGGGTCCGGGTCACCGGAGGAGACTGTCTTGTCAAGTTTTCTGAGTCACGCTCCGAAGGTGGAGACCGGCACAGGGACTGCGAGGAGACCTGCGGAAGGCTAGGGGGGCTAGGACCCAGGCAAGCCTGGGTCCCGGCAGTTGGACGATTTTGCTCTACCATTTTCTCCGGAGTCCTGATCGTGCGTGGGGAGTGCAGTGAGCCATCCTGCAGGTGAGGCAGGCTGGGGGTACAGTTCCTGTCTTGCCTTGTAGCCTCCTCTTCTTCCTCTTCCATATTCTACCCAGCCAACCAGCAGCCCAGGAGTTGCGGTCTCTGGCATCTGCCATCCACAGCTATTGGTGTCACAATGGGGGACTCTGGGCACCGAGGTCACCCAGATGACTAAACCTGGACTTAGAATTTTTGCCACAGCACCCGGGTCGACCAGATGACTGCTTCAGTCATCTGCCTGATGACTGGCAAGTCGTCGCCTACTTGCCAATTTCCTCACCCAAAGACTGTACACTGGCAAATGATGCTTTTGCAAAGGTGGACAGGAAAGGAAAGCTGAGGCATTGTGCAGAGTCTGGTCACACGGAGTAAATGTTAACACTGTTTTTGTAATTTTTTCTAAGTACACTTGGTATACAAGAGCCTGTTACTTCCAAGTGTACAATATAGCTATTCAGCATTTACCTTGCTTACAATGCAATCATCCCACAGTCTGTTCACTTCTTGCTACCATGCAAACTTATGACATTATAAATGTATGCCTCTCTTTATTAAGAAACAACAACAACAACGATGAATTGTAATTGCAATGATTACCTTTTCTATTACTGTCTGTCTTTCAGGGATGTTTGGCAGCGGCATCAGCGACTATAAAACAAAGACCCTAGGCAAGTTTCCCTACCAGAAAGGGTTCCCACTTGACCCTAGCTGATGCAGAGAAGGGAGAGTTTTCCTTCAAGGACATTTCTAAATTTGCTTGGGAACTGGTTGCCCTGGGTAGGAGCTGTGTGCAACCTTTCCAAGTTCACCAGGTGGCCTTTTGTTGGCACTGTAGAAATGCTGGGGAGGAGTCCTTCCTTGACTTGCTGAACATCTTAGTTCCAGGGGCTTTGGAGCAGAAAAGGAAGGGAGAAAGGACAGAGAAGAGAGAGAGGAAGGAAGAGGGGAGAAGAGAGACAATAAGGTTTCCAAAGCCACCTTCTGCCGCACTGTATGCGAGGAAACCTAACTGCTGAGTGGCTGGCCATGTGTCCAACCAGGAGGGCTCACTACGCAACCTGGTAGTCAGTACCCCCTGACAGGAGGCCAATTTTATAACTTCCACAGAAAAAAAAAGTCGACCACGTGGCTGGGCTGAGAGTGGTGGGAGATGTGGAGGGCTGAGGATGGAAGCGAGCAGGGAAAGGGCATAGGGAAGGAGGGGAGACAAGAGCGCACAATGCACAGCCATGAGTGGAAGGCAGTTTAGAGGTTTATGGTGGGTGCTCATAAGAGCAGTTGTCATTGTTTACATTTACACATATCACTTAGAAATAACACATAGAAGTGTCATAAATATGAATTTATTTCATGTACATGAAAAATGAGGTCATGCCACTTTCAGAATATTGATGCCTGGTGACCTGCAGAAATGTAAATTAAACGGTTTCTTCCCATTCCTCCCCCTGCCTTCATTTTTGTTTTCTGCCAAGTACCAGTGGTGGTGTGGCAGCTCGTCCTTGCTTAACTCCACACAAGCTATTTTTTGTGTGTTCAGGGGAAAGAGAATAAATAAATAAAACAACAACAAAACACTCAGAATAATACCCATATCCAGTGTCATTAACTAAGTAGCTCCTTAGATGTTCTCTCTTTTCCTTACTCTCTTCTTCTTCTCTCCCACCTCACATTAACCCATCCTACCCCACCCCACACCACACACCATCACCACCACCACCCTCTCCCTAGCCCCCAACTTCAGACCACCCAATCTGCTGTCTCCATCCAGGTTTTTACTTTCCTGGCTATTTCATAAAAATGGAAATGTACTTCCCATCATCTTGGATGACTGCGCACATCTCATGTAGCACAAGGTCTTCCAGACTCACCCACATTTCTGCAAGTATCAGTGCTTTCTTCCTTTGTATGGTTTCAAAATTTCCCATCTATCATAAGCTTTTCACACAAAATAAATAGTTGATGGATTTTTTCACACATTACCAAACCTGAGTACCCCTCTGAACTTTGAAAAAGAAGGGAGGTCAGCCTGATTATAGAAATAAGAAGAGAGAAGCATGGAGATTTCATTTGGCTGCCTGTGGTCCTGCACCCCAGAACTGAGGGCCCACTAAAGTCTGGATGAACCACATCCCCTTTAAGCTCTGAGGCTTGATCCTCCCCTGACACGAAGGGAAAGAATATGGTGAATGTCACTTGTGCCCAATTTGGAGACAGTGCACAGGAACAACACACACGCAAAGGGAATCTTCTTGATTTTGAATGAAGAGACTGCTTGTTTATTGTTTTACTTTAAATTGAATTTTGATCCTCTCATTAGGGAGGTTTCAGCTTTAGAAAAGTGACAAATACTTATAGATTTCAGGAAGACAGCCCATTTTAGGGAAAAAAAACCTGAAATGATGACTCGGGAAAGAGGATTGGTTTTGCTGTGAAATACCTGACAGGTGACCCAAAGTCTCATCGAAACGAGTGCACATCAAGAACCACTGTGATGGAATTCAATGACCCAAACACAAGGGTGGTTTAAATTTAAGAGAATGATAAATTAAAAGTCAGACCAGATGCAAGACATTGGGGCACTATTAGAGAGTGGTCATGACAAGGCCACCTAGGTCGGATGTTCTCCTCTAACAAAACTCCTTGAACAGAATCCGTGAATCATATACCCAACCAAGGAATTTCAAATTGTCCTTTTGAAAGTCAGATTCGTTTTCAGCTTAGGCATTCCTGTTCCTTCACAATTGGATGTTTCTGGGTGAGCACTCAATCTTGGTTCTTTTGGCAATTCACGGTGATATTACCAATATCATGTTTCATCTTGTTTCTCTTAGTGTAAACACAACGCCAGCTGGTCCCTGGATGAGGTCGCAGTGGCGAGGCCCTCCAGCAAACATAAAACAAAGTTTTCTGTAGTGCCTACGATACTGTCTTCCCATACAGAACCATTGTTTCCATGACTACCTACCTGTTCCCTTATCTGACATTCAACACCCTCTAAAACAATTTGGACACACCTGTCACTAGGTGAGCACTGTTTCTCTCCTGAACACAAGGCGACACTACCAACCTTGAGCTTCTTTCTTTGAAATATCCCCTCAGTTCTCTGGGCTTCTGTAAAGTGGATGGTAGAAAATAAACCTTGTATAGATTTGGTAAATTTAATTGGATTATTCATGGCAGGTGGTTCCTTGCTTTCCAGACTTGAAAACTATACTGCTGACCCTGCTGTGTTTGCTCACCTTGTGAATTTCCACTGCCCTATGACAAGCCCACTTGTTCTTTCTCACTAGCCTATGGCTATTGTGATTTTGGAGAAGCTCATGGAAATAAATCTGTCAGAATTTGAGGTGCTATGTACCAGGTATTGGTTTTTGTTCTTGGAGTGTCAGACTAGAGGGAGATCTCTGGCAGCAGCAGAGAAACTTCAGGCTCACTCAGATACTTGGAATCATTTTGAGTGGATTTCATTCATACTACTACGTATTTAATAGACCTAATACCTGTGGGCTCTTTCTTTAACACTTAGCATAACTCAGAGAAATATGCAGACACAATCCTGAACCTAACTTTTAGTCAGAGTGTTAGTCACATTAGAAATCACTTGAAGTCTCTTTTCCATATGTCAACATATTACTGTCGTAGTCTTCTTTGCATCTGTAAACATTTTTAAATGCTGACTAGAATGATAAATCATAGGAACATAAAAATTATGTGACATTTGTGTCCAATAGAAGGGCATCGCATTTCCAAAAGCTTTGTTATGGGTGAATTAACCACAGTTCTCGGTGAGGAGGCACTGGCATAAGCTTAACTGTACCTCAATCCTGCCTTAAACTGTGGACCTTCTGTTCTTTCCAGTAAAACTGCCTGTCCTGCCCTGATGCCCTTCACCCTCAAATTCACCATCACCGACCTATGCAATCCAGAGGGCGTGAGGCCAGGCTCTGTGGAAGTTCTACTGCACAAGGCCAGTTGTAAAAACCTGGCAAGAACACATGATAAAAGCTCCCCATTTTTTCAGCTTTCTCTCCCCTGTCACTGAATTTTCTTTCTGAACTTTATGATGATGTGGATGGATAAGGAACCAGACGGTTTCAGGTCAAATCTGGAATTGCCACAAATAAGTGATGTGACATTAAAGTAGCAAACTTGCCTTTTGGATTCCTTATCAGAAATATTGAGAGTTGCAAAGCAATGATCATAAAGTGATTTTTTTTGTAGTTAAGTGTGGAAAGAATATTTTTATTTTAAAATATTACATTTTAAAAAACTGAAAAAGAAAATACTGGCCTTAACTGCCATGTTAGATCATTTTGCCTCGATAGACATTTTTAGAACACTTCATCCAAAAACTGCACTTCAACATTTTTTCCTAGTGCACATAGAATATTTTCAAAATAGAGTACTTACAATGTGACAAAACAAGACTCAAACAATTCAAAAATTTGAAAATATATCCTCTTGTTTTCTGAAAACAATGTTAAGTAACTAAAATTCAACTATAGGTGAAACAGCAAACAAAAATTATGAGAAAAGTATAGATCATGTTTCTAACCAACCAACACACCGAAAAGGAGAAAAAATTTTAAATCCAAAAAATTCCTTGAGACAAATGAAAATGAAAAGAACATTACTAAACCTGAGATGCATCCTACACTGTTATTTAAAAAAAATCTTTACAGCTATACAGGCCTATCACGAGATAAAAACAATTCCAGTGAAACAATTTAAATTTCTACCAGTAAGAAAAACAGACTAAAGAAGCAAACAAAATAAAAAGAAAGAAGAAAAAACATTTAAAATCAGTGATGAATTAATAAATTAAAAAGATAGAAAAATCCAATAATAAAGGATGGTTATGTCAAATTATAGATACAACTGACAAATCCTTAATAAGTTTCATCAGACCAAAATAAAAAGAACACAAATGAACAAAATGAGGAATTAAAAAGGAAAAACTACAACTGACACCAAAAAGAAGAAAGGAGTCATTAACCAATACTATGATCAGGAATAAGAAAAAAAAGCTCACTCTCACCACTATTATTCAACACAGTACTGTGTTTTCGAACCACAGCAAACAAAAGGAAAAAGAATTTAGCTCTGGCTGGTGTAGCTCAGTGGATTGAGCACAGGCCTGCAAACCAAAGGGTCACTGGTTCGATTCCCAGTCAGGGCACATGCCTGGGTTGCAGGCCAGGTGCCCCGGTATGGGGCACATGAGAGGCAACCACACACTGATGTTTCTCTCCCTCTCTTTCTCCCTCACTTCCCTTCTCCCTAAAAGTAAATAAATAAAATCTTAAAGAAAAAGAAAAAGAATTTAAAGACGACAAAAATAGGGACAAAAACTATCATGTTTGGTAGATAATATTACATTATATATAGAAAGCCTTAGATAATCTAAAAACTTAATTTAATTATTAAAATAATTCGGTAAAGTAGTAAAATGAAAACTTAATATCTATATATCTGTTACATTTGTATACAATAATAACAATCAGAATAAGAAATAAAAGAAATAATTCCACTTACAGTTGCATGAAAAAATATTAAATATTTAGGAATTAACATATGCAAAGAGATAAAAAACGTACTATCAAAATTATAAGATATTGAAAAAATCTGCAGACAGGAAAAAATAAAATAATACATTGTGTGAAGTGATTGATAAATTCAAATTGTTAAAATGACTGTAGTCCCCAAGGCAATTTACAGATTCAGTGAAATTCCTCTCAAAACACAAATGTTATTTTTCTCACAACTGGAAAGAATAATTTTCCAATTTATGTGGAACCAAAAAAGATCTGAAATTTTCAAAGCAATGTTGAGAAAAAGAATAAAGCTGAAGGTGTTGCTTTCCATAGTCTCAAAGTATGCTATAAAGTTTTAATGACCAAAACAGTAAATTATTTTCACAAAAATGGACACATAGAACAATGAATCAGAATTGAGAACTCATGTTTTTTATCCACTCATGTACTGATGGGCACTTGGGCTGCTTCCAAGTAAGTATTGGCTATTGTAAATAACAATGCAGTAAACATAGGGGTGCATATATATTTTCTAATTACTGCTTCAGCTTTCTTCAGATACATTTTCAGAAGTGGACTTGTTGGGCCATAGGGAGTTTAATTTTTAATTGTTTAAGGAAACTACATAGTGTTTCCTCTACTTCCTGCATTAATCTGTATTCTCAACAAGAGTGCATGAGGATATTTATACAACTGGATATTCCTCAACCATAAAAGTGAAGAAAATGTAACTTTTGTAACAATGGGGATGACCTTAGAGTATATTGTGCTATAAGCAAGCCAGAGAAAGAAAAATACCATATGAATGTACTTATATTTATAATCTAATGAACAAAACAAACAAAATACAAAGAGAGTCATAGATACTGAAGACAGACTGACATTTGTCAGAGGGGATGGGTTTGCAAAGCTGGTTATAAGCAGTAAGTAAAATTAGGCAGAAAAAAACTCATGAACAAAGACAAAAATACGGTGAACAAAGCAGGGAAGCGGGGGGGGGGGGGCAAAGTAGAAGAGGGTAAAAATAATTAATTGCTGATAAAATAGACTTGACTTTGGATGATGAACACACAATAATATATATTCAGATAATATATAATAAAATTGTACATTTGAAATCTATATAAAATTATTAGTGAATGTCAACCATATACATTCAGTACTAAACAAATAAAATCTCTTCTACATGTCCCTTGGTTCTTGGTCTGGAATTCACAAACAAAATCCTGAGGTACAATAACTATCCTTGTATATACAGGGTCTGGCAGAAGTAATGCCTGCTTCAGTGTTGTTGGTAGGGTAATAATATGGGTGTAATAATTTATAGTTTTAATTTGAACATTTCACCTAAAATGTCACATGGTGTGCTTGAGTGTGATATTGTTGTGTTATAGAATTACATGCTTATGATTTTGTGATAAATTATTTTGTAATAAAAAGGGGCATTATTTGTGCTGAATCCTGTGCTTTGTGGTTTAAAAGAGAAACCCCAAAACTTTTCAGACTCAATTTTCTCATCAGTGAATTGAAATCAGAAATCTCCAAGGTCAATACCCACAGTTCTGCCACCTTTGAGAAGAGATGGGGTTTTCTTTCTATCTCAAACAGGCCTTCTCAGGCTATCACTTCTGATCAGCCACAGCTGCCCCTGAGAGGAGCAGCACCAGTCCTCTCAGAAACCCTGCTTGGTGAGGACTCACGGAGGTCTTCCAGTTTCCTGGGTGTCTATTTCCCTCTTTGTAAAATAGAATCAAGAAGATACGTTTCTCAGGTGTGTGATAAGAATGCCTGCCTATTTGGCATTTGGACATTTCACGTGGAGTATCTTTAATGTTATGTGCTCCAGAATAGATAAAGGGGAAGCCTTTACGACATCAATCATAAGGGAATAACTGGGCAAGAGAGGGAATGGGGAGTGTGTAGCTGGCTGTCATTCTAATTAAAGGATGTTGAATACATTTGTAGCTAGGTGATCACAGTTGGTCTAATTTGTGCCCACTTAAAAATGGCCACATAAAAGCTATATAGAGAACATTCGTGAGATAAGTCTTTCTCTAACTGGCAGTGGCGGGCAGGGAGAATACATAAAGCTAGAACTTTTAGTTCTTTTGAGGTTAGTGTCTTTCTGCTTTCTTTCTAGATCTGGTTTTGGATCTGAAGTGCTCAGCACTCAGAGCAGAGCAGGAGTGGAAAGCTGCATGCTTGGCACAAATACCTGACCCTAAAGTCACTTATATTTCGGGAGAATTTAGAAAGAGTTCATTCATGCAACTATGGGTATGATATACATACTACATGCTGGAACTTTCTGAGACATTTAGCACTACTCAGTGAAAGAAATGGCAGAATCCTGAGTTTTAGCTTTAGTCAGAGAGTCAGTCACATCAGACATCACTTGAAGTGTCTTTGCCATGTCACAGATGGTGTGATCACAGTCTTCTGTGCACCTGGAGAAATGTCCCCCATGCTGACTGGAATAATTAATGACAGGATTATGTAAAAATCTTAATGACCTTTGAGTCTTTAAAAAGGAGCTTTGCTTTTTTTTTTTTTTTTTTTTTTTTTTTTTTACAGAGCATAAGTTACAAAGGCAAGCATAGAGTTGTGTGTTAGGAGGGTGTGGCCTCACCCTGGATTGGGCTCAAGTCTGTCTGAAGATGTGGTCTCTTTTTTGTCATTTCCACCGCAGCTGCTGGCCTAGCTTCGGTGCCCTTCAACCTCCACTTCACCATCATTGATCTGTGTCACACAGAGGATATAGGACCAGAACCTGAAGTCAGACCATAGAGTCAGTTGTGCAAACCTGGTGAGAGTTCCCACTGAAAACATTCCATTTTTCATTTCCATCCTTCAGTTCAAAGTTACAAGGATAATGTTATACCTGTCACTGGTAAATTATGTGAATTCAAATATTGAACTTGTTTATTATTTTCTCCATTGTAATACAGCAGTTTAAAAAGAAGCACTTGCCTCAAAACATTTTTAATGTTTAAATTGAATTTATTGGTGTCACATGGGTTAATAAAATTATATCTATTTTAAGTGTAAAATTTTATAATAAGAAATATGTATGTTGTATTGTGTTTTTTCCACCCCTAAGTCCAGTCTTTAATGGTTAAGTGAAATGTGGTATGAGATGTTTAAGAGGAGTGATTTTATTTTAAATACCATATTTTTAAAAGTAGTAAGAAAATAATGGCCTTAACTGCCACAGTGGATTAATTTTACTCATAGGCATTTATAAAGCATTTAATGCAAACACTGCCTTTTATGACATTTACTAGGGGTAAGTGTTCAATGGAACATTTTTCAAGATGGATCATGTCCTAGGCCACAAAACAAGCCTCAAGAAAGTCAAGAAACTTAAAGTATATCTACTATATTATCTGACCGCAATGCTAAAAATAATTAAAATTAAGTATAAAAGAGAAATAAACACACGTGTGTGAAGGTTAAACAACATGCTTCTAAATTAATAAATCAAAGAGGAAAACAAAAAGAAAAGTCAATCTAGCTTGAGACTCACACAAATTGAAAAACAACCTAACAAATCTAGTATGAAGAAAAAACAGTTAAAAGAGAAAAAGTATAGTTGTATAGGGCTACCAAAAGAGCAGGAAAAAAATCCAAAAAATCAGTTAAATTTACCCCTGAAGAAACCAGAGAAATAAAGTCAAACAAAAAAATAAGTAGAAGAAAATTTATAACAAAAAATCTGAGCACAAATAAGTAACATAAAAATATAAGATAAAGACTAATCAAGTAAAGGCTGACTCATTGAAAACTAAATAAAATGGAGAACCCAATAGTAAGACTCATCAAAGAGGGAAAAAAAGAGGGAACAAAAATGAGTAAAATGAAGAAGAAAATCTCAACTGATTCCACAGGTTTAAAAAATCATTAAAAATATTTTGAACAATTACATACCAACACATTTGACAATCTAGATAAAATGGATTTTCCTCAAAAACATAGAGAGACTCCCAAGGCTGAACTAGAAAGAAACAGAGAATCTCTATAGACCAAGTTCTAGCGATAAAATTGAAACAGTAATCAAAACCCCTGAATACAAAATCCAGGACCAGATGGCTTACAGGTGAAGTCTACCAAATTTTTAAATAATAATTAGCACATTTTATCTTCAAACTATTTTCAAATCCATAGAATAACACTTGCAAATTCATATTGTGAGGGCAGCATTAATCTGATAACAAAACCAAAGATACAACAAAGTAAAATAGTTACAGGCTAATATTCCTAACAAACACAGATGCCACAATTCTTAACAGAATAATAGCAAACTGAATTTATCAGTTCAAAGAATTATATATTATAATCAAGTAGGAATTATACAAAAAAATAAATATCTGGTTCAACATCTTTAAAACATTAAGATGACTTATCAAATCAACAAAATCAAGAATTACAATCATGTGATTATCAAAAAAAATGCAGAAAAAGCATTTGGCAAAATTCAATGTCAATTTATGATTTAAAAAACTCTCATAAAAGAATATACAGTGAAAATCCCTCAACTTGATAAAGACCATATAGGATAAGCCCATAGCTATTATCATACTCAATGGTGGAAAATAGAAAGCTTTCCTTTTAAGATCAGAAAAAAGAAAAAATGTCCACTCTCTCCACTCTAATTCAGCCTAGTGCTAAAATTTCTAGCTACAGCATACTAAAAAGAAAAAGAAATCAATACATTTATTCAATAAGTAAAAAGTAAAACTATCACTCTTTGCAGCTGATATCAGAATACATAGAGGAACCCAAGAGAATCAAACAAAAATGTAGAGAAGTAATACACAGATTTACTGAAGTATCAAAATACAACATTAATATGCCAAAAAATTTTCACATTCATATACGTAAATAACAAAAAATCTGAAGAAGAACCTTGACTGATGTGACTCAGTAGGTTGGGTGTCATCCCCCAAACCAAAAGGTCACTGATTCCCTTTAAAGCCAGGGCACATGCCCAGGTTAAGGGTCAGGTCCCAGACTGGGAATGTGTGAGAGGCAACTGATCAATGCTTCTCTCACACATTCATATTTCTTTCCCTCTTTTCCTCCCTTTCCCCTCTCTCTAAAAATGAATAAATAAAATCTAAACAAAAAATCCGAGGAAGAAATAGAGAACATAATTCCATTTACAGCTGCATAAATAAGAATTAAATGTGTTGGGAAATTAATGTAATTAAATATGTGGAAGTCCTGTAGAATGACAATTATAAGACAATGAATGAAAATTTGGAGACCCAAGACTTCTGGCCCAGATGGAGGCATAGGTAGATACACTGTGCCTCCTTGCACAACCAAAAGAAGAACAGCAACAAATTTAAAAACAAAAAAACAACCAGAACTGCCAGAAAATCAAACTCTTTGGAAGTCCAACAACCAAGGAGTTAAAGCAGAAATATTCATGCAGACCTGTACGAGGGACAGGACAGGCACTGGGCAGAGAGGACTCGTGGCAAGGCAGGAGCTGGCATAGCCGGCATCCCCACATTTGCATGCAGGTAAACTGGGAGAAACAATGGGGGAGCAAGGCAGACTGTGCAACCCAGGGTCCCAGTGTGGTGAAATAAAGCCTCAAAACCTCTGACTGAAGAAATACGTGAGGGGTGTGGTGGCAGGAGAAACTCCCAGCCACACAGGAGAGTTCATTGGAGAGACCCACAGGGTCCTAGAATGTCCACAAACCCACACACCCAGGAATCAGCACCAGAAGAGCCCAATTTGCTTGTAGGTAGTGGAGGAAGTGACTGAAAGCCAGCCCAGACCCCAGCAAGCAGCATTGTTTCCTCTCTACCCCCTCCCCCACACATAGCACTACAATGAAGCAACTAAGGGTTGCCCAGCCCTGGTGAACATCTAAGGCTCCACCCCTCACTACTTAACAGGCACAATGAGAAAAAATATGGCCAAATCGAAGAACAGATCAAAGTGCCAGAAAAAATACAACTAAGTGATGAAGAGATAGCCCACCTATCACATGCACAGTTCAAAACACTGGTAATCAGGATGCTCACAGAATTGGTTGAGTGTGGTTGCAAAATAGAGGAAAGAGTGAAGGCAATTAAAGTTGAATTAAAGGAAAATGTACAGGGAACCAACAGTGACAGGAAGAAAATAAGGACTAAAATCAATGGTTTGGACAAGAAGGAAGAAATAGACATTCAACCAGAACAGAATGAAGAAACAAGAATTCAAAAAAAATGAGGACAAGCTTAGGAAC